>NW_018128081.1:323360-369303 GCF_001952655.1 Monopterus albus | reverse complement strand
GACCAGGATGGACAGGATTAGGAATGAGCACATCAGAGGGACAGCTCAGGTCTTCTGTTTTGGGGACAAGGTCAGAGAGGCCAGATTGAGATGGTTTGGACATGTGCAGAGGAGGGATAGTGGTTATATTGGTAGAAGGATGTTGGAGATGGAGCTGCCAGGCAAGAGGTCAAGAGGAAGGCAAAAGGGGAGATATATGGATGTGCTAAAAGAGGACATGAAGTTAATTGGGGTGAGAGTAGAGGATGCCGAGGATAGAGTTAGGTGGAAACAGATGATTCGCTGTGGCGACCCCTAACGGGAACAGCTGAAAGAAGAAGAAGAAGAAATCGGAACCTTCCAAATGTATGCCTGGCTCTGTAATCCCTAATAAGACAGACAAAAAAAAGACATGTTTCCAATTTGTGGAGTGAGAAAAGTCTTCCCCTCCATCCTATTCTTCATTTTCCATCTCCTGTGCCTTTTTCTGTTTTCCCTCTCACTGGGCTTCACTGGAACAAATCATTAGTAACACATAGTGCTGTTTTTCTCTGGTTGAGCCAGGCTAATTTTGACACACTCATTATACCTTCTCTCTCTGTCTCCCTTTACTCTGCCTCACACAGACTTTACCCCCTTCCTTCACTGCACACTGGGTTGTGGAATACATCACAGTAAAAGCTGTCTATCTCTCGGCGGTGCCTGGGGTGAAGCCCCTGCTGGGCAAGGGTTGAAACACAGCCACAGACCAATCTCTGTCCAAAGACAGCTAACTCTGAACCTGATCAGATGCCTGCTTTCCTGCCAAGAGCCCACTGACACTTGCAGCTTGGACACACTTCTATCTTCAATGTTCCCAGTTCTGTGTCCTCCCTCTTACTTGAGGCCCTGTTTCTTTATTTGTTTTCCAGTCTTTTTTGTCTCTCCTCTCTCTGTCTTGGACCGGTGCAGGCCATGCTTGGAGCCAACTGCAGTGCATGGCAGGAGGAGAAAACGAGGGAGGGGAAAGAAGCAGATGCTTGTGACAGTGTGGGGGCAGTAATGAGGGCCCCTAAAACAGAGAAACAATCAGTAAGGCCTGAACACGCAGCTCACTCACGCATACACACGCAGAACAGCAAGGGAGCAATGGGCTGGCAACTGACGCAACTGTCTTACTGACGCATACACACATTCTCCACGCACTACATGGTGAATAATGAAGAGGGAATACACCATCACTGTCAACCACTCGCTGAGCAGAATAAAACCAGCCAAAAGTGTATTACCAACATCATTTTTGTAAAATACTCATTTAGAGCAAGCAAATGCCTAACATGGCACAGGTGAATAAGCTCAGCATGCAGCTATAATGCAGGGAAGGGGAGGGGGGAGGATTTTCTGGCACTCTCAGCCATTTTCTCTGATGCCAGGATGTCACATATGACATCCCAGTATGCTTCCCAAACCTGCCTCTAATATGCATGCAAAGCCTTTCAAAAGCATTACCCTCCCGATGGGAAACATTTTTATTGTGGTAGACATTTCAATGAGAAGGAGGTTCAATTTACCAAAGCAAAGGCAAAACAAACGGTGCTTTCAGAGTGTAGGGTTCACACTGCCGCAGAGACATTTCAAGAAGTGGGGCAGAGGAGAAAGTGCATGTTGAAGCGAGCTTGAAAATAGCCTGGGACGAAACAGACAGCACGGCTGCTAATGTGCACTCACACAAAACACTGCAAAAATGCACATGACAACAAGAAAAAAGCAAGCATGCATTGACAAAGATACAGGCATAAATACATGCATAACACACCATTACTAGTCCAAAGTGAATGTGATCAGCAGCATGCTGGGTAGTCTCATCCTGGGAACATCAATTACAATTGATTATGTCACCACAGGAAGTGATAAGTCTTTTATCTGTCTCCTCTATTAAGGCCTATGGATCAATCCACTGAGCTCGATTTGGTTAGGATAGCTGTCAGGCAGAGGAAAGACTTTCAGCATGGGAGACATTAAATAAAATGACATATTCAAAAGAGTTCTGCTGTATAATGTTGTGTCGCATTACTTGTTTTATGCTGAACCATCATAGCATTTGGCAACTGATTATACTGAGCCTGTGTTTTTAAGCTACAATGATTAATATTTTAAAGTTGCACCAAAATGCACATTTTTAGTTTATGAGATTCAGTTGTTTGGAAATATGCTCATTAAAACACACCAATGGTTTTTAAGGTAGCAGCATGTCCCTTTTTGTTGTACGGGTTAAGATAAACTGTGCTGAAGACAAAGATAAACTAAGGGCAGTGTAAGGTCATGGATCTTCTTTAAAAACATTGCCAATATGCTAACCAAGGCTGAAGGAGCATGCTGGCACCACAATACCACCTAAGGTCTGTGTATTTGCGTGTGCTTGTGCCAGTTTCTAACTTATACCAGGCTAGTTAACGCTGAGAGCAGTCAGTTTGCATTACTTTTAGAGATCCTGTGATATACAGTATTTGGCCCTGGTGTTTATCCTAGCCTTTCCTTTGCATCAACAGACAGCGACACAGTTATAACTGGATACACAGACACACATCGAGTACACACCCACTCACTATTACCCATTTCCCTGTTCCTTGCTTGACGTCCAGGAGACAATTTGAAAAGGTGGGTCTGTGGATGATCAGCCCTCTACTGTAATTGGGTCCCTTGTCACCCAGAAAATTCATGTCAGCATTGGTCACATGGGATACTAATCTAAATGGCATCAGTGTCCTACTTTGTGTGTGTGTGTGTGTGTGTGCGTGGCGGTGTGAAGAAACCATGAAAAGCAAAAAAAGGTGTGGTAACTGAGAAGTGACGTGAGAAGAAGCTTGTAAATGTCCAGGACTGTCAATGGACTGCACTGCCACAGAGCTGTATTCTAGCTGTGAATATGACAACTCAACATGCAGTCTGGCTCAATTTGTTTACTTCAGTTTCTAAGATGTAAATATAGATGAGAATCAATGGTCTGGACATAGAAAAACAATTTCCTGCTATTGATTTTTCTCTTTTTTTCTCACCACAGTTTCACAACTGTGTAACATTTAAAACTTCAGATCAATCATAGACTTATAAATGGAAACTCCACATACCCAGAACAAAAACTGGGCACCCTTAAAACATTATAAATCAAATTACATCTGAGGACAGTTTACTACACTATAACCTGTGGAGCTACCAAGCAGTGGTGAAAAGTCACAGGGAACGCAAACAACCTTATTAAAAAATCAGGGTGAGAAATAAATCTGTGCAAATCTGTACCTCAAACAGTTCTCACTGCTTACTTTTTTACAGCAGCTAATCATCGTTTAAACATGCTGCAGTGGTGCATCAAAGGCAATCTGTACCCCTGTTTCAATGTGACCTTGTGTATGGAGTTCCCTGGTAGTGTAAATCTTAAGTCCCTTTCAGACATGGCACCTCAGAATTTGTGGGCTACATGTAGGCATGTAGTAGTTGCTTCTTTGGCATTTAGACATAAAGTTGCTGTGTGTGAAATTCCAGCAAGACTTTGTTCAAACATGCAGGATGTAGCCAGGCACAGCCACAACATGAGACAGACACACTGTTATTCTTCTGCACAGAGGGTGAGCAGTCCTTTGATTTCATTCAGTGTTAGCTAACGCTGCTACATTGTATCTTCTCTATACCCTTTCAAAATAAACTTTGTACTAGCTAGTGATGCTACGTTTTTTTTTTTTTTTATCTTTATAACAAAATTTCACTGCAAGCCCAACATATACACCACTGAGAGAGAGAATGAGAGAGAGTAGTGATCAAGCAAGCTATCATTAAAGCTAGTGAATGAAGAGAGAGGAAGCTGCATTAGTGAGAACAAAGCGGTGAAATAGAGAAAATGTATTGTGCTGTAGCACTGTCATCATCTTAACAGTGCACTTACAGTACTGGCAATTTGATCACTTTAATTCAGACATATAGCCGGCTATTTGACTAGGTCTGGCAAGGTAAAACTGCGGGTAACACTACCAGCTACATAACTTAGGGCTTTGTTAAGACATGATGCCAGGATATGAAATAACCAGTAAATTCCTGGCTAGGGGTGCATGTCTGAAAGGGGCTTTAATGTGACCAGGTTTGCATGTTTGGATGGTGGAGCAGTGTAAACAACAAAGTGGACAAGTTGGTGGTTTACACTAAAAGATGACGATCCATGGTCAGTCCCAGCCTCCATGCCTCAAAAGTGCTAAACTCCACCAGTATCAGCTTTACAGTCATTTTCTGACTGGTACCTTTGTACAGGATGAACAAGGTGATGAATTTAGATTAAAAACAGTAAGAAGGACAAGGACTTACTTCTGTGTGTCAGAGTGTTGTGAAATTAATCAACAACCCTTGAGCAAATCTGAATTACATATTCATTCAGGCCACTGTATAATGAATATAAATGATGACCTTTTCAGAGCTGGCTCTTTCATGTCATGTTTCCCCAAGTAGCCTGACGGCGAACTACTTTAGTGGAAACACTGCTAAAATATGAAACTAGTAATTTGTGGCTTTAAGGTAATGTTAATTTACATTATATGAAAAAGAATGAAAACTATATACATATACTATATACAACAGAGAGAGAGGTCTTATTAACCAAATTCTAACCAGATAGGGTAGGCACCACATGTTTTCACTAATAAGGTGACAGTAATGGCAGCCTAATGTTTAATATTGCAAAGCAGAAAATAGGACATCTACATACCACCCACTTTGGATGTTATCTTGCCATTTGATGGAGCCTTCCTGCTTTATGCACAAAAATTATGTTTAGACACACAAACTACCTGGTTAGGTACAGAAAAAGACTGGTTAAAATGCTCATCAATAAAACACACCTAAAGTATCTCTGGTGGCAAAAAATAATGTGATCTCATACAGCTACACATAGTAGCAGATGCTTCAACTAAACATACATCATGCATGTTGTAACATCTCATTTTCTACAAAATCAGCGTTTTACTCATCATGCAGCTGAAAGCAAAACACTTACAACAGTAACCTCTGCATACTATAACTTTTAGCTCAAATGTACACGTTTACTGTAAAAAGGCACAAATGCACAGATTGATCTCAGGATTTCAAGAATCAATATTGACAAGTTCAAATTGGAAAATCTGGCCCTATTTAATTTTTTTCCAGCCCTAACATCCTGCCAACACAAAGAAATGTCTGGGATCTTACCTGTATAGTCAACAAAGATCAAGGAATCTAGATTGTTTATGATATGTTGCACCTGTCTGTACTTCAGACAGCAATAGACTGATCAAAATTGTTGTTGATGGCTGTTACTGAGGTAAAGCTGAAGGCTATGGCTGTAAACTCTGAGAGCAAGTCAGTACAATCTCCTGTGAAAGTCTGCATATACCATCTGTCGGGGGCTAAGTGATAAAGTTGGAAGCTGCTGTCACAATAATTGCAGGCATCTAGCAATAAGGCTGAGAAAAAATTAAAACAGAGTGTAAAACAAGTGCTAGAAAGAAACAGGATGGACAGGAAGAGAGAGAGAGAGAGAGAAATGCTGAGAGAGAGGCTGTTAATTATCAGGACGTGAACATTAAGCACTGAGCACATGGTCTTTCTGAGCTTTAAACACTCTACTAATAAAGTGTTTGGTCTGACGTCAGTATCAAGACAGACGTCATTCCCAGCTTTTGTATGTGTTTGAGCTACCAAGACAGGAAATCCACCCTCACTAAGTGATTACCAGACAATTATGCAATGAGTGTACAGTCATGTCCAAGTAATAGGTTAACTTTCTAACTAACAGCAAAGAATTACTTGGGTAAAAAGAAAGCAATCTCAAGTACCCCTGACTGCAACCTGCAAGATGTCAACGTCCAATGTAAAAGTCTTTAAGAGTTGTATGAGTGAATTACTTGTATGTCTTTCATGAGAGGGGAAGGCTAACAGGAAATCAGCTGCTCTCTATGAGTGGCTCAGTGTCTTTTTCCCTTCAACACATAGAGGGATTACCAAACCATCTGTGATTAATAAAGGACTCACATATTTATTGTATGACTTGATCAAAATCATACAGCTAAGAAACTGACCTTATGGTGAGAGTGTTTTGTCAACTACTATTTCCAAGGTCAAGAACAAACTGTTAAATGTGTAGCAAATGTATATATTATATGCATATGAAAGCTGCTGTCAGGGGGCTGGCAGATGCCCTGTTTGTTACATCAGGCTTACAAAAAGATTAGGAGCTGGGGCCTTTAAATGGTCAGGTGTGCAGGACCAGATGTCCAACTCTTCCTACCAGTTGAACTCAGGTGCTTCTCAGTATACTGAGTTAGAGTGGACTGCCTGTTTTCTTTAGAAACCTCAGAGGTAACTGCCCTTAAAATGCCTTCACCTGATGTGAACCACCAGCTTCATCTGATGGAGATGGTGAACATCTTAGCCTTCTCCTCACAGGAGTGTATCACAGGGTTATTCTACACTGAGAGCCTGATAATGGTTAAATTAATAGCTGTGAGCTATTAATCAGGCAATGTTTTTTCTATAAGGGCAAAATTGCTTCAGCCCCCAAACTTCCAATGACTGACCTCACTATGGCAACTGAACTAAATGAATGACATGAGTGCCCTATAGGAACACAAAACCCTTTTAATTGTGAGACTAGTTACTGAAAATCACCCTTTGAAAGAACAGACTAAACCATGTGAAAGCCTTTTTGCAAGTGTTAAAAAGTGCCTATCAGTAGACATCAGACATACAATATGGCTTTGTATCAGGCCTATCAGAGATTGACACTTGTTGAATTGCAGTCAGTGAGTCCAAGTTATATCGACTTCTGATTTGAGATGAACACAAACATTTGGCTAGTAGAGCCAACGCTCCTTGTTTCTATTGAAGTTAGCTCCCGTAAGTGCTGTACAAAGGAAAGGTTTTTTTCTTTGTAGTCTGCTGTGAGTGGCTTAGCTCCCTACTGGCAGTGACTACCCATCTGCTGCACTGCAGAGAGAATAGATAGAATAAGATCAACTCATCTTCCTTTTTGATCCATGCACATGTATAGCATAGTAGCACTGGGCGGGCGGTGGGGTTATTGTATGTATTTGCTGGTGCAATTCTTTGCAGATGACAGTTTGCCAATGACAGATTAGTCATATTCGTGTGGCCTTTCAAAACCATCCGACAAACTGCACAAGTGGCAGAGAGAGTGGCTGAGAAGAAGCTGCCTGTTGATTCTGCCCAATGTTTAGACCAAGCAAGCAAATACCAGGTAATGGAACTGTGCATGGCTGCATACACAAATTTATAAGTGTCTGTAGCAATTTGTTAACAAGCACACACAAGAGAGAAATACCCAAAGCACAAGAAAAGCCTGTTCACCTTGAAACACACAAATGCAGCAAGTGAACATAATGCATTCTAGTCATTCCAGCATATGAAGGTCAAACATACAAATACAGGAGCCTGAATAGTGAAGCCAATTACATGAGTCCTAACAGTCACTGCTACAAGAGCATTGCCTACAGGTTGTACATTTTATACAAAAGAAAGATTTGAATCAACCAGTCTCTCTTATTTTTACTTTTTCTTTTATTTACAGCAATCATTTTTCCAGGGCAATCTCACTGATTTTCACAACCTCTTTTTCAAGGGAGTCCTGGCATAAAAAGCATTATAGTTAAGGTATGTCACCATAAAATCAAATTAATATATTATACAATCCTAAATAGAGGTGTAAACAGGTGCAAGCAATAACGAAGCAGGTGAACCTAATGCGAGTGATGAAAAACGTAAAAAGACCGAAACTAAGGTGAAACAAAAACAGGAAGTAATGTCAAAATAAAAGCCGGACGGGAAGCAGTGGAACCGAATCATGACACAAAATGGGATACACCTCCAAAGGTGGTTGAGAATGACTAAGCTAAGATCCTGTGGGACTTCAAGATACAAACTGACAAACTAGTAATGGCCAACCAACCGGACATAGTAGTGGTGGACAAACAGAAGAAGGCTGTAGTGATAGATGTAGCAATCCCAAGCGATAGCAACATCAAGAAGAAGGAACACGAGAAGCTCGAGAAATACCAAGGGCTGAAAGAAGAGCTAGAAAAGATGTGGAAGGTGGTAACAGTAGTAATAGGAACATTGGCGACTGTGCCCCACACTGGGAGAGTTGGCTCCACACAGATCCCAGGAACAACATCTGAGATCTCTGTCCAGAAGAGTGCAGTCCTAGGAACAGCTAAGATACTGTGCAGGACCCTCAAGCTCCCAGGCCTCTGGTAGAGGACCTGAGCTTGAAGGAAGGAAAGACTGCCCCGACGTGAAAGGACGAGTGGGGAAATATTTTTAAATACACACATATGTACTTTGACAATATTGAATACTGTACATTGTTTTTACACACTGGGATACATGAAATAGTAAAAAAAAAAATAAAACAAAAAATAAAGTAAAAAAAAGAAAAAAGGGTAACCTGATATTTACTGATAAAAGAGAGACGCACAGAAGAAAGCCTGGAGGATAAAGAAATATCAAAGCTCCATAAGAAAATGTGCACAACTTACACTTATTCAAGACATGTTGTTCCTTAAAACCCACAAAATCCAATGAGGTGTCCAGGTATTGATAGGGATGATTTGTATGTGTTGCCAGCACTCCTGAAATATGTCTAGGAACATGTGTTGATGGATGTGTCTGTGGCTGGGCTCTCAGCCTGTGAGGGCTAGCGTGGGCACTGGGAATGCTCTGACATCCTCAAGGTTACCCGCCTGGCACTAAAACAGATGGACAACCCTCACCGTAACTGTCTGTAATGTGTTGGACTCAATCAATCCGTTCCTCTTCCTCTCTTGTCCTGTACACCATCTCTCTCCTTAGCTCACAGAGGCAGGTTTGATGAAAGTCTGAGAGGATTTGTGCTTTATGGATCTAGAGATGGCAGTTGAAGTCATAATTTGATTAATCTCACTGGGAGGACTTTCACATCTCCAACCGGGTGCAGCAAGGTTGTTAAATCATATATTATGTATCTACTGTCTTAAATGAATAGCACCATATTTAGAGAAATAAGTTTGTCTTTGTTACAGGAGCAAGAGGAGAAGATTAATATTAATCTGAGGTTTGTGCCTCAAGTACAAAGCTGGGGCTAAGCAAAGTGAAACACAATTACCACTTCACAGTTGTATGCTTCCACCAAAAAGTCAAATTCACTGAAATGGGGCAGAGGTGAGGTCACTGTAATCTTGACTTTTGACCACAAAAATCTAATCGATTCATCGTTGAGTCCAAGTGGATGCTTGTGCCAAATGTGAAGAAATTTCCTCAAGGCGCTCCTGACATCACATTCACAAGAATGGGCCGGGTAGACAGACAACCTGAAAACATGATGCCTCTGGCCACGGCTATTGCAAGAGCAGATGCAAAATAAATAAATAAATAAATAAAAAAGGCACACCTACCAATATTTTAAAAACTTCCCCATTGGCACTATTTTTGTTTAGTTCTTACACAAACATGAAAGTTCCACTTTCTGTTCTTATTAGGAATTATTGGCTAGAGCAGTTTACCCCTGGCAACCCCATTTATGCTAAGCTAGGCTAAATACACCCAGACTCTGTATGTTCACTTCGTATTTAATTACTGTGGTTCTGTTGCGTACCATTTGATGCTGGGTAGTTAGGGTAGTTAGTGTAAGAGGGGTTATCAAAGCGTTTTGCTGAAAATAGCTGCCTGCATTAGAATATACTGTAGTTAAATGTAACTTATGGAATTTTAGGCCACTAACAGTGTCATAGAGCCATATTTTTAAGAGACAGCCCCCATTTCTGTACGAGAATGCACATGCACACATGCAGGCAGCCAAATTCACATTCTGTGGTTGGTTCTATGTTATTCTGAGATTGGCAGCTGCTGTCAGCAATGTGTCAAAAACACAGGCGGCAAAAATGCAGCTGAATAAAAATAAGAATAGTTGCTAATAAGCATGGGTGACAACAATGCACTAAAACCTTTAAAAAACAGCTTTTCAAACAGTTTAGATGATGAAGTAAATGCACTTTAGTTTGTTAGACCTCAGGGATACACACAGTGAGTACTGGTGAGTAACACTAACGCTTGTTTACAATTAAGTCCACCAGGGCCCCTTTAACGAGACTGGAGCTGCGAGACAGAAAAAAAAAAACATAACAATAAGCTGAACCAGCTAAAAGACTCAGGAGAGTTGAGGGAAACTGCAGAGTCAACTGATAGTACTTTGTTGGGTTGTCATTACAAGCGACACTTTTCACTTTACATTTGGTCGATCCATTGTTTATATTAAAATATTGAATAGTGCAGCTTTAAGACAACTACCAAGAAATAATCTTGCAATACAACTAATGGCTCAGAAACAGAAATATATTCGCAGAAGAAAATAAAAACAAATTATGCAAAAATATGGAAAACTGCACATCTTTTTGACACTCGGGACGAGTAAGAGCTCCCATTCTTCTCCTCCATATTTTTACATTAACTTTCTTCTGGCCCTAGAGCATTTAGGCTCCACAGCACCTCATATGTCCAATTATACCCCGGCTCTGAGCACAGCGGTGACACATCGATTGACACAAGCAACATCCAGTCTTATCACAGTGACATGATGCAGTGCTGAGCAAGCATCATTAGCCTGAGTGGCCAATGGTGAGGCAGCTTTTTTAGACCCCCAAGGGCTGGACATGCAGCTCTGGCTCTAATACAGATATCATATGACAAGGAAGAGGCGTGATAAAGTGATGGAGAGAGGAAGAGAAACCTTGGAGGGACACTTTGTGTTTGTATGCTCTTGTGTACGTACATATTTGTACTGAGCAATTCCACTTGGTTGAACACTGGGCAAATACACTTTTCTTTAAGCCACAGGTATGTAACAACAGGATTTCCTCAAAGTGGCAAACCTACCTCATCCAAAACAAGTTATTGTAGGAAGTTGTCAAATCTTTAAGGGCCTGTCAAAGTGTTCAAGCCACCAGATCATGTGATCCCTCAGTCAAATGGGAATATGTAGCCAACATGATCAGCTCAACTACTACAACTAAAGGAGTGAGATAAATAGAGCTTTTGGAATAGGTTGTGCCCTGAGGACGAATCATTCTCTATGGGACTCTTTGGCCCATTTCTGATCTACCTGAGGTATTTATAGACAAATGTTCTCATATTTCTATGCTCCACTTACAAGTCCTCTTAAGCCAGAATATACTTTCACATACTGCATGAAAACTTTCTAGAAACTCTTGCAGGAATTTCTCTGATCACTGCTCTCATTTTCAGATGAATCTTAATATTGATCACCTTCACTGGCTGGAAAAGTTGTCCATGTATTCCACCGCTACATCTGTGCCCAAGCACCAAGCTCCCAAGGGTGTGTTTTATAGCCAACTAACCCCTGCTCAACACCTGGTGGCCAGTCCCAGCCAGCTTGAGCTATTTAATTCCATTTACAGAGACAACAGGTTCAATTATTCAACACTCCAAAGAAAACTCCTCCATTTACTGTTGTCATGTCAAAGTAGATAGTGCCATTGTGTAGGTGCCTTCCCCCCTCCAGGTTTAATAGTGTTGAACAACACAAACCAGTCAATAAAGGGAAAACACTGTTGTTATTACTATTGAATTTACTCAGTAGAACATTGTGGGCCAAAGGAAACACAGCTTGTTCCTCAACCCCCACTTCTGATTTCTTTTTCTTTTCCTCCTCTCTCCAGTGAGCGGAGGTGAAATGGCTGTGAGGTGAATGCCATGATTATTTTCTTTTAAACAGTAAAGGAAGCCACTGCAGTGTTGTCATTTAGGTAAACAGTTAGCCAGATATGATTACAGCCCTCTGAGCATACTTTGAAAAGTGAGGACATGTGGTTAAGCAGGAACAGAGGGTTTGCTGGGATCATCGCACCCACAGAGAAATTCATCATTAAATCTATCTATGTAATTACTGATGTCAGCATCACACTGATGAGCAGTTTTCTGTCACCTGTCTTCAGCCTCCCTTGCATTACTCCACTCTTTCTCTGTTTGTTTACCACGCTCCTGACCGTGGAACATTGCAGCGACCTTTGCAGAGATGAGATAATTCTGTTACATAAGTTGAGTAATTGCTCTGGATGTGGAAGAGGAGTGTCCGCTGCTTTTCTTGCTTGGCCTACAGCTCCCATGTCCTTGGATTTAAATGAATCTCTGTGGTATTCATGGAACCTGACAGGGAGCGGTCCACTTAGAAAACAGAGGAGAGGGGTAAAAAAAAATGAAGAAGAAGAGAAAAAGGGGGATGGATATGAGACAAGAGGGAGATGGAGCTGAGCATGACAATAGCAGTGAGCCAGAACCAAGCAGGATGAAAATGCTATAAAAAGAGTCCGTCTTTTTTAAGCAGTACTGGGCACGACATGTACCTCCAGATTGTCCAAGTAGCTCAGAGAATGGCCTGTATGGTGTAAATTTCCTTTGTGCCTTGTTCTCAGAAGTAATGGTGTGCAGTCACAAAGTGCAGGCTGCAGGGTTACACCAGAATAAATGGTAGAGGCGCAGATAGTTCTAGCTTGCCGAGATTCCTTTTTTCTTTTTCTTCTCTGCCACCTAGAGCCCTGTTGGTTACAGTGGAGAAATGCAGATAGGGCATAGAGGCTTGACGATAACAACTGGCACAGATGAAACTGTGAGAAACTTCACTGGCAGAAATGTTCACTTTACTTTGTTTGGGTTTCTTCATTTGGACAATGGGCAGAGACGGAGTCAGAGAATCAGACAATTACTGATATTTGCTGCCAGCTATCAGAGAGGGAGCGACAGAGAAACAGAGGGAGAAGCTCCACTCCCACATTGTTAATTAGAAACTCTCGCTCAGCGCTGTGAACACTGAATAAAAGGCAGCCACAGAACACACACGCAAGCACGGGGCAAAAACTGTGTTCACCGATTTCATTTTTATCAAACTACCTCAATCGAACAATAAAACTTGTCAAAACGAAGGTATAGTAGTACATTGAATTTTACACCGTTTCAGAGATAACATTCTCTGTGATCTATAACTACAGAATTTGGGTGGGTTGTGGGTTTGTTTGGGGGGGGAGATAAAGAGAGCAAGAAGTGCAAGAGACAAAGCAGTAGAGGACAATAACAGTAAAGCTGCTTTCATACTCGGGGGACTGCATGTCATTTTCTCCCAGTGCAGAGGGACAGTGTGCGGCCCTGCTTATGGATTTACTGCCACCTGGTGGTGTGGGACTATACTGCTGAGCTCATTAAACCTCACAGGGACAGTGTTAGAGTGAACATCAAAAGATTGGGTCAGACCAGGATAAGTCAACTTTCTCTAATATAAATTCCAATGAAGTTTGCCTGATTTTACCTCTTTCTCTTTTTTTGTCTTTATTATTTTCTTCTTCTAGCACCGGAAATGAATAGAAATTGCTTGAAAGAGTACAAAAGCCAAAAGAAATTAAACTACAAAATTCCCATTCAGGGCAAAATTGTTCAGTTAAGAATGCTATTATACGCTTGGACAGTCCAGTCAATATGAGTGAACATCTGTCTCCAAAACCAGTAAAAGAAGCACTAAGGCTTAAACCTGCAGTGTCATGAAGATGTGAAATAAGCTGTCTAAGCTCTTGTGTTTCAAGAAGAAATATGTCAATACAAAATCAGTTCAGCATTCTTTCAGTCATAACAGGCAGCAGCGGGAGGTGATTTAAAGTGTGCCACTCATCACTAATTAAAACATGAACACACAACTCCAATCACTGAGTAAATACTGGGGTCAATTACTCGTCCTGTGAGAAAACAATTGCTTTTTGCGGAGGAATGAAACGAGAAGCTTGAGAAGAAAAAGCAAAGGAAAAAAGGAGAAAAAAGGACATTTTGATGTGAGACATATGAAGTCACATGCAGCCGCCGGGTCTAACATCAGAAAGGTCTGGATGATTAGGGGATGCCAGCACTGACAGAAAGCAGCTCTCCTAACAGCCTCTACCACCTCATTAGTGTGGCCCAGCAGCAGTATGCCCTCACTATTAACCGCCAAATGAAAGACCGCCAACCGTGATTACTGAGGGGAAGTCCCCTGTCAGCATGGGGACTCCCCCACCCACCTACACACACACACACACAAGCTCATACTTCAGTTTCTTCTATTGGTTTTTGAAGGGCGTATATGAAAAGGTGACTGAAGCAGAAGTGGATATTTTACTGATGATCAGTCATGGCCATTCAATCTGACACTCAAAAGCTCGGGACATTAAGCAAACCTATTATGACAAAGTGCCTGTATTGCAGCAAAACACAGTGGTGGAAGAAGTACTCGTATCCTTCACTTTAGGAAAAGGAGCTATACAACAATGTAAACAAATAAATAAAAGTGTTGCATTCAAAATGTTACTTACACTGGCAAAAACACACCATCTGTAGCTGCATCTATCACGTGAAGCTTTCCGCTCCACTTTCATGCAGAGATTCTGACAAAGACTTAATAAGCACATCAGTGAAATAGCCTCAGTCTCCTGCAGAAAGGATGGTACGGCTCTACAGGTGCAGCCATGAATTTCATGAGTGTGAATCAACTGCACATTATGTCTTTCTGTACACAGAATACTGTTATGTAATACCTGTGTTCATGGCAGCTTGTGTTGACTGGATGAACATATGTTAAAGGAGCACTCCAACAAGAGGTATTTTTTTGGCACTTGCATAAGGAAGGGGGGCATGTTTTGACTTTTACTGCCTATTATGGGCCAATCTACAGAAACACTGGGTCCTACAGCTCCCAACATGCAACTCTCCTGGATTGGCAAATCCATCTTTCAAACTCCAATCCCACAATTTGGAATTCATTTTTAGTCTCTACATTGAAGTCAGTATTGCTAATAAGATGTCACTTGAGTCAGTTTTTCTGACATGGCAAAGTTCCCTCTAGAGCCACAGAGGACATTATGCAATGCATCCCCAAGACTAAAAAACCTAAATAGGCATGTAAAAATGAGTGGAGTGCTCCTCCTTCCTGCAGATGCAAGAAAGGCATAGGAAAATCTGAAGCCCAGCAGTACTCACGGTCATTGCAGTGAGTCCCCGTGTAAGATGTCATAGAGCAGTCACAAGTGAAGTTCTCCCACTGCTGGATACACACACCCATGTTGGCACAAGAGTCCTCCTGGCAGGTTGTACTTGGGCCTGGAAAATGGCAGGAGAAAAAGAAAAAGGGATACCACAGGTGCACAGTCAAGCCACAGTAACTGCTGAGCCATAATGATGCAGGACCCATGCAGAAGAAACACACTCTAGAGAAACTGCTTTACAGCAGAACAAGGAGCAAGCAGTGCCACCGCAGGAAGCCTGACTTGGAGTACATCGCACTTAAAAACAGTCAGGGGAATCCTGTTTCATGCCGGATAAGCTGCAGTCACACTGGCATGCTGAAGCAGAGCTGCCAGGTTTTAAAAGGATCAACAACACGCTTCTCAGACTGTGGGGGTGACAGCATATCCTCTGACTTAATTACTATAAAAACTGCAGCACAGGATGCTGGTTAAGGTCTAATCTCCATTTAAGACATGTAACTGCAGATGAATTGGACTCCAAGTCAGCTGATGTGATGACACTGTCCATATCCCTTAATTTCCTTTATTTTTAATGTGTGCAGGTGAATCTGCATGCAGTTTTTGATCATTCCAACTCGTTTCAAAAGGTTTTAGCAGAGTAAAACTTAGAAAGCTGCATTCCCTGTGTTAACAACCAACACAAGACAAAGAATTTTAACAAATGGCTCACGGATAAAAACTACATAACTACACAATATCTATTTTAAAATGGCATAAAAGTGGCATGGGCAGTAATTTTTATTTATTTTTTTCAAATATTTCTTTCACTGTGAAGATAGTGAACACTGGACACACCAGACAGAAAAGTCATGTAGAGCAGACAAGAAAAGAAACGCAAAGAACACCGGAGAACATGTAGTGCATATCTTCATGTATGCACTCTAGTCAGACAAGAGCTGAGGAGGGTATTCAAAGTTAAACTGGATGTGTGTTTGCTAATCCTATAAACCACACATAGCTCTTACTTTTGAATACTTACACAAAGCGGCAATGTAGATAAGGACAACAGCACAACATAGATAATAAGATAAACAATTCCGCATCTGAGACAGACACAGGGGAAAACCTCAGCAGAAACCTTTCTTATAACCAGACAGGAAACAAACAAAAGTAAATAAATTTAAATGAAACAAACAGTCTAAATAAATGGCAGACCAATGCAGGTAAACGATATTTAAGAGCAGACATTGTGAAGAAAAGAAGACATTTGAAGTTTGCCGGCTGAAAGTGCATTTACTGTGTAATGTACGGTAATGGTAGTCAACTAGGCATCCCCAACACCGTGCGCATTCAAGTGTTTCAATACTGTATCAGAATGAATCTCACATTTGTACACACACATCAGTGCTCATTTGGTACTGTGAGCAGTGAATGAATTTGCTGCGTTGGAGCGTTGCAGCAGGAGATTCCTCGCTCTCTGAGAAACATTCATCTGGGTAAAGTAGCAAACATGATGAGTTTTAAAATAGGGAGAGGGAGAGAGAGAGACACCTGATACATCAGCAGCGCACTAGCTGCAGCCTCCTTCTGATGTCTACGTCAGCCAGTAATGAGTCACAACTGGAATTTTCATAAAAAAAGATAGTGCTCCCACAAAGTGTCTACCTCTGCTTTTAGATGCATATTTATATGGACATCACTTATCTGACCTCATTGGCTTACTTTCTCTAATTACCTCTGCCAAGGGTGGGGGTTATGTTTTTGCTGGTATTTGTTGGTTTGTTTGTGTGTTTAACAGCATAACTCTAAAAATAATGAATGGATTTTGATGAAATTTTTTTGATGAGGTAGAGTGTGGCCCACAGAACAGTTTGGTACTGATCTGTATCATAATTTGGATACAGCAATATATTATTCACCATTTTGGGTTCTAGGAAGGCTGCTGACTGTATGAGCCCCCTTGTGGCAAAAGTGTGTGGCTGCGCTGCTCAGGACTTTGAGCACATGCAAAGACAAATCCCTGGGCCAGTGACAGCTGCCTATTCATTGTCAGTGTCACTCAGTACACCCTGCTGTGCGAGACAAGGACTGAAAGAGCCCAAGCCTAGCAAGGTGACATTCCACAGCTGGGGAAAGATCTGCTCTATGTAGTGACAGCTGGGCGAGAGCCAATCGGGATTATTTTGATCCTAGATGGTGATGGCAGAGATTTTGAGCCAGCCACAAAGCTGTTATCATTTTGATTTATAGGACTGGTATTATGCTAATTTAAAGTAATTTAGACTTTTTTTCAGGTGACAAAGAAACCACTTACATCAAGAATATGTGGTCAGTCTATTCAATCAATGCCAATTTAGAATTTGTTTTGACATTTATGGAGATGTGAGTGCTCGTTATCTGACCAAGCTAGCTCTATTAGCAAGCAGCTACATCTTGTTCAGAGCACAGTAGTCTGTTAGCAATGACGCCAGTGTTCCATTTGCACATCATAGCTGCGTTTACACTGTCGGAACCTAACGAGTGGTACACTGAGTGCTTCCCTTAACCATCACCTAGCATAACTTCACAGGTTGGACCATCCTACTTTGCTTTTGCCCTGAAGTCCCTGTTTTACTCCTGAACGTCTGTCATGTCTATTGTTTTTCTTGACTCACTTTCAAACTAATAATGATATCAGCATCAGTCCATGTGTCAGCATTAGGTTTTCATGGTCAAGCAATCATATTATGGGCGTCAAACTAGACGGGAACATTGCTTTTATGGCATTATGGGGAAACTAAGTTTCCCTTGGTGGAGGTCTGTGCTATCTGAGTGCTGTCTAGTTATACTGTGTAATCAATTTCTTTTTAACTATCAAATATTTCTCTCCACCTAGCCCAGTAGTTAGCAGGAAAAGGGAACATTCTATAAGACACTTTAACTGTTAAATACATT
Organism: Monopterus albus; assembly: GCF_001952655.1. Taxonomy (NCBI): domain Eukaryota; kingdom Metazoa; phylum Chordata; class Actinopteri; order Synbranchiformes; family Synbranchidae; genus Monopterus; species Monopterus albus. The sequence goes on along the minus strand of NW_018128081.1, from coordinate 351,346 downwards.
TTAGTGTGCAAGAATCTGAATATGTATTGTATGTCTACTGTACATTCACACTGCAGCTGTGCTGTAGGAGAAAAATACAGTAATCGTGCACATTTTTCTGGTTGCTTAATCAGTACTCTTACTGCCACTAGTCTCTCTCTCTCCTCCTTACCATATTCATTTTTTTTTCAGAGAGCAATTCCCCTCTGTGGCATCAGGGAGACAGTGCCAAGGTGACACCCACAATGCATTGCACACAGCAGACTTTCAGGCGAGCAGGCCTCCAGGAGGCGAAGATTAACCCTGTACCTTGCAGGTCGGCTTTGGTGAAACCAACTTTGTTAGCACAGAAAGAAAATAAACAGAACAGAGCAGAGCGGAAAACAAGAGTAAAGGTTAGTGAGGAGCCAGCATTGTTGGTGCTGTTCTTAAAACTTGCACAAGTTTGTCATTTTGGCAATGTGCAACATGGGTTGCTGATTTGTTAGTGGGGATTGAGCTTATATGAAAGCACCTACATAACAATATTTTTTTCAGAATGCAGTTTGTTTAAGGATATTTGGCTTTAAATAACATGGCCAAGTGTTCTGCTGATGAAGGCTGCTTTTGTTTGGACATATCCTAACCTTCTGGTGCCCTCTAGAGGAAATGGGGCCTGCACCATACACCTGTATTTTAACACAATGAAGGTTTGATTGGGGAAAAGTAAATAGGGCCAAATAATCTTGGCATGACTGAAAGCTGGAATATGTAATATGGATGGAAACTACTGTACGTAATGTCAAATCTGATCTCATTAAAATAACAATAATGAGAAGCAAGGTTAATTATTGTATTGCTGTACAAATACCACATCAGCAACTAATTTAATTCTGTATTAGTAACAAACTACTTTGCCTTTTGTTTTTGATGCAGGAGAAGGAATAAAGTCACAAAGGTGAAAAACAAGTGGGCTTAAACACAAGAGTCTTCAAAAGGGTCAATAAAAAATATACAGTGTAAGTTTGTAAAATAAAATACCATATACTGATTTAAGTTTTTGCTATTGTTTTTACTTGCATTGCTTTAGTTATTTTGTTATCTTTAAAATATATTGATGCAACATTAAAGTTATCAAGCCATTATTTGAGAAACTAAATGACAAATTTGATCCTATAATGTTACAAATGCCTGTGGTAGAAAAAGAAAATAAATAGGATTACAATGCTAGTGAATGGCTTTAAGCGCTACTGAGGATCTGTCTAATTCATCTAATAAATCTCCCCCTGGCAGGTCTCATATGCTACAGGACATCTGTACCTTCACAGCCACGTTCAATCTGCCCGCTGCGGAAAAGGGCATCATTGATGAGGTCTGGCAGGCGGCCGTTGAGGTCAACTGAGGCCAAGCAGCCCTGAAAGCCCTCTCGAGAAACCACCAGCTTAGGGAGGTTCTGGTACATGTTGGGTCCCAGACCTCCAATGAACAGGTCACCTGAAGGGAGGGGTGAAGGAAGGGTGAGGCAAATTGAGTGTGTGAATGAATGAAACTGACACATATTTGGTTTATGGTGCTGTCAAACGGCCTTACAGAAAAACATTTTCATATTCTTATTCTAAAGTTCTTATTTTTTCATAGTTGAGTTTTCCAAGTCAGAATTACCAGCCTCCATAAAAACAAAGATTTTGTACCTTTAAGGTCAAGATTCTTGGCTCCGTTGACATTCTGGGTGACTGACTTTGTGTCCACCTTGAGTGTGTGTGTGTTGGATGCATCTCGTGTGATGACCACATTATGCCACTGGTTATCGTTCAGTGGGTTGTCACTGTTTCCCTTCAACAGACTTGGCCCATTCCCCAGGTCAAACACATAGTGAATAAACCTGGCAGAGAAGAAACACAGCAGGGTTTGTTAGTGTATATTTATGTGTGTGAGTGACCAGTTTGCTCCTTTTCAATCTTTCCAGACTGATTAATTCATTCATTCATTTCTACCGCTTAGTCCCTGAACGGGGTCACGGGAGACTGATTAATTTTAATGGAAAAACTCACATCACCTCATGCTGCTATGACAGGTTACACTTATAAAGAAAACAATCTTCACTGCAATACAATGTTTATGCTTTTATAAGCTTCCAAAAGGTAACAACAGTGATATGGGATCAACAATTGAACAGCAGTGTTAAATTATTAATGCCTTAAGAAACCAAATATCACCACTGCCATCTTAAATACAATAGTCATCTCTGGGGTACAGCCAGGGAATAAAGCATCAACCATGTCACCAGCATCCCACTGACCCTTTGACCAGTTCCACAGCAATGAAGTCATTCCCATCTCCACTATTGAAGATGATGAAACCATCAGGCGATGTGGTTTTGAACTGAAAAAAGAGGTGCATTGTGGTATAGGCCTGCAGAGTGGCCAAGCCCAGGTAGCTGGCCTTGGTCTTGAAGGTCACGGGGTCGGCAATGATGAAACGCATGCCAAAACGGGCGTTGAGTTCACAGAAGTCAATGTCCCCATTCTTGCACATGTCAATGTACTGCATGCCATTGAACTTCAGGCTCTGTGGGAAGAGTTAAGAGATGCTGTTGTTAGAAATAAAATTGTCATGGCAACATAGTATGCAAAGTTGCTAAATGACAAGCCTAGGACTTTGTATTTTGAATCATTATAACCAAAAAATAATTATAATAATCATAATAAATTCCAGCATTATACTGCACCTTTCATTAAAAAAGATAAACCCTACTGCTGAATATGATGACACAACCTTTACTGATGACTCTTCTCTTTTGGACATGCATGACAGACATTTATTAAATTATGCATCTGTGTCATAAAAGTACTGCACATTATACCTGAAGATGCCCTATATAGGAGGAGGGAGCAGAGGAGGCAAAGCGTCTCTCAGTCAAGATGCCCGTTTCCACGTTGTTGAACTCCAGACGGGTGTGGTCACCCGCCATCTGACCTGAAATGGTGGAGAAAAGAGAAAGGAGAAGAAGCCCAGGGGTGAAAGGGCTGAAGAGGAGGAGGGATAATGCAAACTAACCTTTCCCCAACAACAGCAGAGTTTCACTTTGTGTCATGAGGATTTAATAATTCTATCAACACTAACAGTCAAGTGAAGGTAAAAACTGTTGTAAAAAACTAAGGTAAAATCATAGACCAATAAACTTATAACAATATTACTATTCTATTAATTCTCAGACACAAGGAAGTCAATATTGTCAGTGTCCTATATTATTAATTATAATAATCAATACTATACACTTATTTCATAAAAAAAACATACATTGAACAAAGTTTAATGGCACATGTTCCACACGTGTCCTTCCTTTGACTTATATGAGAAGGTTTTACAGTTTCATAGTCCAAATGCTGGTTTATATCTCTTTCCTCCAAACATCAGTTTTTGTATTTCCATTATAAAATGTAACTCCTAAAATGGCATTGGTATGACAGAATATGAGACCAATTTAATGAACAAATGCATTAAAAAACAAAATCAGTAAATCAATTTAAATTAGCAGGTAAACAGTCCACAAAGAGATACCTTCAGCCATGTCGTCATCCACTGTGAGTTTGAAGTTTTTACCGCGCCGGACCACTCGCACTGAGTGCCACTCATTGTCATTGAGCTTTTGTCCAGCATAAAGAACCTCAGGACCTTTGCCTGAACAGGAGGGTTAGTTAGTCAAGGTGTAGGGAGAGACACAACCACAAACCAAATCTTTTATTTTCACCACAAAAACTAATAGAATGGAAATATTAACCAGGTAAAAACTCAAAAGAAACAATATCTGTTGTCCTAAACATTTTAACAAATTTTATTTTTTAAAAAAAAGGTCTTTACCATTTGAAAATTACTTTCCAAACAAAAAATTGGTTTGATTTGACAACAAAGGAAAACAAGAGAACAAATCACTACTGACTGCAAAAGGAAAGACAACATTTGCTGTTACTCATACAAGGACTCAAAACAGTCTGGCTCTTTCCTTCTCATATCTTGTAGGCTGATTCTGAAAGTTAACTCCAAATTGTACTTAAACTTAATTCAGAGTAATTACAGGAAATAAATGACCACATATGTGGTTTATTGTGGATTCTAATACAGTAGGTGGTCTATAGAGCTTGTGTGCCATTAAGTAATTCATGCAAGTAACCACTAGAGGTCAATCCAGCCTCAGAGTCTATAGAGTATACTGCGAGGGCTGCTCATTCAAATTATTGAACCTGGATTTTAGATCAAAATAAGCCATGATGTTTAGTTAGAGTGATTTTTTGGCCAGAATTACAATTTTGATTTGGTAACACTTTTGTTGTTGTCAACACAGTGTCAGAACAGTACATATGGGTTTGAAACTTAAGTAATGTACTTGTGATTTTCAAGAATTCAAAGTGCAACTTTTTATTAGCTTACTCTTGCTGCACTGTAAGTTGTATCCAGTTCACCATATAATGCTGTGCTCAGTAAAATGTTAATGTGTGAGTGATTTTTTTAATAACCTCGACTTAACTTGATTAACTGTAATATTTACGTTGGAAAGAGACTTAAATGACTGATCTGAAAGACATTAATTTACACTGAGAGCCTAAAGCGATTCAGTCCTAAATAAGTAATGATTATCTTCTTTGGAGTTTTAGCTTTTCAGCATGTCTGTGTGCCTGCATGTGCACTGGATCATTACTTAGTGACAATTACCAACATAATCAGTGAGACCAGGCATCTATAATCTGCCACTTTGGTAAAGAAAATCAAAGCCTCTCAACTCTTTGCCCTCTTTTTTAATCACTCTTTCTATGTAAGGCTATGAGCACTAAGAGTGCTTTTCATGAGTAAGAGCATGTCTGCTAACACCTTCTGTATATCACATTATAGGACTATTGTATATACTGCAGTATGGGTTCAAATAAGTATGGCTAAAAAACAAACCACGTGAGAAACACAGCAATACTGAATATTACAGTTTAACAGGAAAAACATAGCTTTTAGAATCTCAAAGTGCATATGATCAGAGAAGAGCTATAGCCATACAGGGAAAGATTAAGAACTAGTTGCATAAATTAATTTGACAAATGGGCCATTTAAAATATATAGAGTACATTACGTTAGATTTGCATAACTTTGATCGCCTGCTATTCCTTTGTTCCTTCTTATTCTGAGGACTCGTCTTATCAGTCCGCTGGCCTTACAATGAGAACACAGGCTATAATCAAACACTAATTGAAGGAAGAAGGCTGCAGAAGAAAAATGTCGACTTACTGGTGTTACAGTTTATCCTGACACAGTCTAGACGGGGAGGGGAGAATAAGTGACAGATGAAATTGCATCCTTCAAGGTTACAGCTGCAGACATCCAAGAGCAAGAAAAGCCACCTTCCGGGGACGGTCACATGACGCCGGCGGCCATTTTGGCCTGGCTGGTTATTGATGGTCAGTATTACTATATTTATACTGGAAATCCAATTTAATTCCAATCTAATATATTAAATTATGTTAATGTTTAGCCAGTAATATTGTACCAGTACTGGTTAATATTACTGTGCTGATTAAGCTGTGTTAATTTACAGTGGTTGGTTTATTTTGATACCCTCATGTCATTACAGGTAGTCTAACAGCATCATATGAGTAATCATGGAGTTTGGCTACATGTTGAAATTTCAAAATGGTCGCTAGCAGTTCAATGGCCACATCGATTTTCCAACCCAGCAACTATAGCCAAAGTAGTGAACTAGCAGCTGTCTACGTACATACTGTAAAATCAAGCAAGTTTATATCAAGTGTGATTGAAACTGAGGCTCTTTCTATCTCTCCATCCTAAGGAGAGTACTAAGCCTGTGTGCAGGGTTGAAATCCATGTGACCAGGTTGGTCATGTGCCATCAACCACAACAGAAAAGTGGGAGCAAACAGTCTCAAGCCACGCAGCACCAAGACCGTACAGAGGCCTCAACACAACTTGTCAGAAGGTCCTGTGTAAGTAATGGAAAATGGGTCTTTATTAATTAAAGATTGTTAGAATTTGTAATTTATTTGAAGACCACATTGCAAACGAAAAACATGAAATAAGGCTACAGATGTTTTTAGCAGCTGTGGGAGCCACTGCATTCTATCATAAATGTGTTACAATTACATATACGTCATTTATGCCTATACGTTTTGTGTCAAGCCTTTCTATTCTACGGTCAGTGGCATAAAGGCCTACACTCTACTTAACCATTAGCCACCATCTGCAGGTGCACTGGGTGCTGTGGCATCGGGCTGTTTGCCAGATGGGCCGCAGGCTCGGGGCCTTTGAAGGGGTGAGTGCCATCTTTGAACAAGGCATGGGAGATGTCAGCTAGACCATGGGTTACTAATGAATGGAGATGAACATGAAACTGCCATAATGAGGGAAAAAACAAAGAGACCACAGATTCAAACCCACATGATAGAACATATACTATCAATGCAGCTTGAAAATGTACAGGTGCTCTCCCGCCATTCTGAATAGATGGCAGAATATAGTCTAAACTCTGAATAAAGCATGTCTGAGGGCAGTGCCATCTATTACAATAGCTTCTTAGCAAAGCAACATAATATATGTTTGGAAAAAATCTAGAATGAGTGATTTATGATCTGTTCAAAAATGATGAGCTGCAGAAAATGAATAACTGTTAAGTGGTAGATTGCAAAGATATTTAAGCATCAAGGCAGGAAAAACTTAATAGTCCAGGCAGGTTAAAAACAATACATGCTACTACAAAAACAAACTACAAAAACTGGTTTAGTATGTGTTAGGTCTGACATCTGGTCTGGACCATTAAAAATGTTCAAAAGAAAGAAAACACAAAGGTAAAGGCCCCTCCCTCTCAACTTGAAGGGAGGTGAGCCAGCAGGGACGGTTTATACGATACCTAGGTTGACCGTCAGTTTGACCCTTCCGCTGTCCAGCTCCAGCCTCAATGTGTCTGCTGACTCATGGGACGTGGCAGCCATGAGCAAGCCAAATGCCCTCTGGGACATAAAGCGGAGGGAGACGTCCTCAGCCTCGGTGTGCATGACATTTGGCATCACAACCTTCATGTACATGCTGCCATCGTAAGACAAGATCGATGCCTCTGTGATAAGAAGAGACAAATAAATACTGATGGTATTCAAATACAAATACTGTTTGGTACCAGCAAATATACTGTGGGGAAGGAGAGGCTGTGTCAGCTGTTGCATGTGCATGCAAAAACAAGGAATACCATCATAACAGCATAAAATATGGCAATATATTGCATATGCTTCACTTCCTTCTGACAGCTTCGGATAAGAAACAAATGTGTGCTATGAAAGCAAATACACACACACACACACACACACACACACACACCTATACGTGATGAAGAAAAGTGAACCCAATTCAAAGTTGGAACTGCATGTCCCTTATTTTTAATCAATGGAAAACACACACGTACATGTCCCACATGCCTACTTGCAGCCATATTCATCATCCATTGAGTGACAGGTGAGTGTCTGGGAGCTCAGGCTGAGGCGCACACACTCTGCTCAGTCTGCAGAAAATTAAATCATCATGCTGTTTCCTCCTCTGCGTGGCAACTCCCCTTTATACAAATTAGATGGTGTCGCTAATATAATTAGTGTGCAATATGCTAATAAAATGATACTCTAACACCTTACAAATAAATTACATACTGAATAACACAAACTGTCTTGTAGGTAAATAGAGACAGACAGTAAGAAGATGTAGATCATGGAGGTTCATGGAGGTTGCTGGCCTGGAATCATCTGCTCCCTTCTTATGAGTTAAAAAAAGGAGCGGAGAGCCAGAGTGACTGTGGCAAAGAAGACTGTCGGCAGAGCAGAAACCTCTTGGGGAGAGAGAGACAAATTAAAAAGGGTATCTGGCCATGAAATACCTGTTTTGGCACCTTAGCTTTTAAAAGAAAAAAAATAGCCGTGTGGCCTCAGAAATGCACCACCATTCGGCTGGTACTAGGGAAAAAGCTGAGGCTATAGGTGCGAGGGTTTGGAGCATCACAAAAGAGGGGTGGTACTGTACCTGTAAATGATGCAGTGTTACATGTCGCATGCTGGGTGCTGATGCATTTCCTTTTTTTTCCTACTGAATAACATGCAATTATCATGTTCATCTGTAGAGAAAGATGTTTATGATTGGATTTTCTTTCCCTTTGATGTTAAAATTCATGTGATAAGATAAAATTCCTACGGTATATAATAAGCAGTGGGAGATCACCGAACCATTCACCTCACAAAGCAGTTCACTGCTGTAAAAATCCCACATTCAACCGTGACAAGCTGTCGACTGCACGGGTAGAGTAGCCTGGAGGATAATGAAACCTTGCCTTACTGCTGTTCTACACACAGTCTCCTTCACTTTTTGTTTCTCCTTTGCTGTCTCACACACTCTCATAAAAAACAGTCACAGGTCCACACCTGCATATAGCCCAGCCAGTCCACAGAGGGATACCCTAACTGACAGAGGCATATATTGATTTGTTAACCAGGTCAGGTCCCAGACTCGCACGAAAAGAAAATAAAAACATGGTGAGAGTCGATCTGCAGCCCAGAAAACTTGAAGAGAGAAGAAAGGACTTGAAAAATACCCTGTATAACAAATGGCGATGTCCACTCTGGAAATAAGCCCCTAGGTAAGACTATTTCTAAAAATGTATTTGGATGTTGGTAGCTATGAGACTTTGACAGTGAAAGTCTTAAAAGTGGACATGTCACTGGCTGCTCACTGGCTCTCAAGGGCATTACTATATACAACCATTTTTAAGATCTAAAACAGACTTTTCTTGGAGTTATATTAAAGTTTAAATTATTTGACACAGGCTGCTTCCACATCTGAGTCCATGTTTCCTCAGTCCAGACTACGTAATATGCAAGGAAAAGATGCACTGAGAAAATGCAAGGAGAGCGGAACTGAGGAACCATGTTACGAGACATGGCACGTCCTTTCCCTTGACCCTTCATCTCCAATCACCAACTGATTTCCAAAAAAGGAGTGTGTTGGTCCACAAAAGACTTTCGCCATGTATCCTCGCTCATGGCTCCTCCAACAGCCTGCTTGGCCCTCGATCCTCAGTACACAGCAGATATAAGAGTCTTGACCCAGAAGTTGTTCCAGGCAAGTGACCGTTGAGGACCAAGCAACAATCATATAAGAGACATGAGAAGTAACAATAGTCTTTATCACCACTCTAGTTGCAATAATAAACCTCTGGAAGCAAACAGTTGGCAGAAATGCCCTGCAGTGTTAACAGCAGTGCCATGGAGTGTTCCTCAAATATTATGGATGTTGCCTGTATGCCACCATAATAAATGGAAATAAGATTAAACTAGACTAAAAATCCTCAGCCACATTAACGGTTCTGTGAAGCTGCACTTAGGCCTTGAGCTAAATATGTTCACAAAGGCAATGTTTCCATGATAACTTTTAATGCTTACCATGTTCACCATCCGAGTTTATTGTGTTAGCATGCTGACATCTGGAAATTAGCACTACAGCTGCAGCAAACAACAACAATCAAATTAAGAAATAAAGCGTAAGTCAATACACACTGCTATATGCATTTCCCTTTTAAGACAGCATTGTGTCATAATCCAAATCCAAATTAATGCAAACATTATGCAAATCTGTTGTGAGATTGATTTTTTGCTTTAAATGGTTTTTAGCTATTTATGGTTCCAAAAGACCCTCAAGAATCGGCATAAAACCTTCCTCCTTGGTTTGCCAACATGTTTGACTGCTCCCACAATCAGCGCATTATCCCGTGGTTTGTTAACTAAGCCACAGTGTAATAGCAGGCAATTTTAGAAGGCTGGTTTGGCGCACAGCATGCTTTTTGGGGTAAAGTAGCTCCCATCATGTCTGACTGTCATCAATCAATCTCAGCTGGGAGCGGCTGTGCTCTAGTTAAATGGCTTATGATAGAGGAGAGGGAAGTTTGTGGTTGACTGCAATTCAACATTTTTTATTTCCACTGCATGCCCCGCTCTGCTTTGAGTGGCACAAAAACCAAAAAAAAAGAGGGAAGGCAGAGTTTATTTTGAAGATGTCCACCCCGGTTAATTTGGCACTGAGGTTCACAAGCAAGAAAAAAGAGAATTCAAACTCCATAGAGCACTAGCAGTGACTAATAGGACAAAATCACCTCTCGTGGACTCATGTCACTTCTCTTTGTCAAATATTCAGCATTTCTGCACATTTAACTTAACTACACAGAAATTAAATACTAATATTTTATGTTTTTGTCATCTACTTTTGCCATGCACAATACAGTTCTGACACTTTCTCTCTGTGGTGCGGTTGCGGCACCCTCACCAGGCAGTTGTGGTGGCAATGCAGCGTTTAACTCTGCATATTCTGTTTAAAAACAAATGGGGCTGTGGCCAGAATTATATCAGTTATAGTAACACCACACTCATCCAAGTGCTATGGTGTCCCGCAAAGCTTAATCACAGTTCCCATAGCAATGTCAGAGCTGTAAAGAAGCGAAAGCAGCTGAACAGCTGAACCAAACATCATTTTGCATTTGTAGAAACGTACTCATTAGGCTCTGCAGAAAGTGAAGAATGCTGCTGTAATTATAGTCATTCATCGCAAATGCAAAACTAATAACAGGCCTCTGCAAGATACTGCAGGTGACTGCACTCCAGGCAAATACAGTGTGTATTTGTTTAGAGTTGTATGGAAGCACAGCGTGACATCTATGAAACCTTAAACACACACACACACACACACATACATATACGTACACACACCAAAGTGGCAACAGTTGTAGCTACTGTCTGTGCTGCTCTGTAATCTGGCTTTTCTTAAGAGAGATATCAGCAGCAATGAGGATGTCATTTCAGATGGTAATTAAGCTGCTACTTGTCAGTCTGCATGTATGCGCATGTGTTTTCCAGCAAGCCCCGCACTTCACATACTTAAACAACTGAAGCAGATGATGGAGGAGGAGGAAGTTATTAAGTGAGAAGCTTCAAAAAATATATAGGGTATAGAGGAGGTATAGTCGGGCCTTTTCAGCACACATATAAACACACACAGTTGTGTCTTTCTATATTTGTGAGGACACTCAGTGGCATAATGCACTCCCCAGCCACTTACCTAACCTTACCCATCCCAACAAACAGCAACCCTTCACCTAACATCTAACCTAAACCGAATTCCTAACCTAAACACCAAAACCAAGTCTGAAGACTCAAAAAACCCTTTGCTATTGTGAGGACCAGATAAAATGTTCTCACAATTGCAAAATGTCCTCATTACGATGGTATTGAACAAAAATTTGTCCAAACATTGCAGTAAACGCAGGTCCACACACACACACAAACACACACACACACACACACACACACACACTTTAGTCATGTTCAAAACACTAAAAAGTTTTCTCTCTTTGTGCTTTTCCTTGATTAGTGATCCAATTATTCACTTGCCTTGGCTGTAAATGTGCAGAATGATCGCATCTATTTTCTCCTAACAGAATGACAAGTATTTGTTTTGATAAACAAACCAACAAGGGCCTTGGCTGTCGTCGTGGTGATTTATCTGAATGCCTGTCAACCCTTCTGCAACACACACACACACACACATTTTAGCATCTACTGTTAATAACATTTTAAGTCCAAAATTCATATCCTCATCCTGGGAGCAAGGATAATCATATCGATAAAGTACATTTGTTGTGTACTCTGTGCATACACAGTAGGCAGAAGCAGCTCTTGGTTGTAGATATTATCCACAGTAATCCTCACCACATGATTCACTCCAGAGACATACACATACACAAACAATTACTGCTTCAAGACAAGGACATTAAGACAGCTAACAATATCCCAGTAAATTACATTCTATATTTGCAGGCACAATCCAGTGGAATAATTCAAACTTCTTGTCAAACTAAACCATTTAAATAGCACACAAATTAATCAGGGAAGAAAAACCTCATTTAAATGCTGTATAGACTAAAAAAGACATGGGACTGCACATCTTCTAATTCCTGGTAATATTAACTCTAGTAAAGTCTAAATATGCCTTACCACAGGAAAGTTAATATTTATATGCCCCAAAAGCACAAATGACCTTAAAACTTTGAGATTTGTAACAGGATTGTTGATCAGAGTGCTGACATGTTGACAAATTTCATAGGTTGCTGTCAATGCCAAAATTTACATTTCCCACAGTCTCATGTTATTTTGTATGAAAATCCTACCTAGAACTATCAATAAGAAGTTGTTTTGCCACATGGGGGCAGAAACAACTAACTAGCTAAAAGCTACAACACGGTCAATCTTCATGTGTCAGTTTGCTAAAATTTCTTAGATTTACTGGATCTCCACCAGCTCCTGAGGTAAATGTCTAGCTCATTTACTGGTTTAATGTTTGACAGTCTTCACTAGCTAGTCATTAACTGTGCCGTTTGGTGCTATAGGCACAAGTAGTGCTAGCTAACCCACTTCATTAAAACTTTCCTGCTAAATAATGAAGCCTACCACTAGAAACTGAGGTTTTGCAAGCTATGAATGAAAACCATTTTTAGGAACAAGCTAAATTACTGTTTAGCTTGTTTCTAAATTATGCATGTTTTGTGTTGTGAGCCAATAAATGGGAAGAACAAGAAAAACACCCTCGACTCCACATTGGGAGTTACTCTAATATGGTTAGCCTTAGTGCTAACCTTGTAGCGCACCAGATAAACAAAATTAGCAGGTAAATAAACACAGCTCACATTAAATTACCTGGTTGCATTTCTGTTTTCAGTTGTCCTTTTTAAAATATCATTTATTTCAGCCAAATTTTAACTCATTGACAAAAAAAGAAAAAATTCTTTAATTGAAAATATTCTAGAAAGCTGAATTCTGCATATTTATCATTATGAGTGACACCTGTCAAATTACCCACAGCTTTTGATACTGTTAAATACTGAGATGGGGGCTTTAATGAAAAACAAGTAAAATAATGTGAGTAACACAGCTAGAAACAAGTGTAGTCTGTGTTCACTATAAGTCAACTGTGTGTTTTCACTTCATTTTAATCTCCTCTTTTCATTTTTCCCTGTTCTAACTTTTTTGTAATGGACACAGTGACTTGTAGAAAAACCTTAACATTTAAAACACAACACTGTCTTAACCCAGATTTAGAAAATAGTACACTAAAGATTTTAAAGAATGACACCGTCTTCAGACAGGAAAAACTCAGAAAGAGGTCAGTACACTCATAGGGATTATCTAATATTCTACTGTCCTAAGCAGGCTGAGATGAATTTAGCAGGCTATCAAAAATCACAAGAGTTAGTGTAGCATCGGTACTGTAAGAAGCAGTAAGCGGTTTTGTGCCTCAGACATGCTGAATAGGCTTTATACAAGGATGAGGTAAATCCATAGAGCTTTATCAATATGTGACAGATATAATCTGTATTGAAACAAGCCTCTGCAAAATAAATTTAAAGTATGGTTTTATAATGGAAAACATACTTGCTCCATTTTAGGCCAGAACAAAATAGTGACTTAATCATCCCGACAGCATTGCTGGCTTAAAGCCACTGCTGGTAAATGTCATGGAATGGCATTCCCCAGCAGTCTGTCTGGTAGCTTAAACCACCATAAAATGGATTATTCAAAGCCAAGCAGCTGTACTTGACCTGAAGGATGTGGGAATTCTGATTAATTACAGCTTGTGATGATTTATTGGTGTGAAACCCCTCCTTAGTGTTATACACATGGGTCACTGTGTGCAAAACAAATCAGAGGCTCACACACTGGAGGCCAAAAAGGGTCATTTGGAGGATGGCAAAGTTGGATGTGTCCCTGTAGACAATGGTGTAATAGAAAAATGCTTCATTTATCATAGGTCAAAGGGCAGGATGACCATTTGTCTCAAGTTCTATGATTCCAGCCTGTAATCTGACTTTAAACTTAATGAAAAAAAAAAAAAAACATTTCCACTATAGGAGAATCGGTTGATAAAGTAAGTTTGATTTATGGGTTCGTCCTTTCTTGGTTTCCCCAACTTGAATGTTCATTCTGTTGTTGTTGCATCTGGCAGGGGTGGATAAAGACACAGTAGTAAACATACTTAATGTGTCAATAAGGAAAATGCAATGGGCAATTTTACAAATGCTTAAGATGAAGGTTTTAACAAGGAGACTGTGGTGGAGAGAATCAAGTTTATGAGGCCTGTAAAGTTTTTTCTGACTAACTTTAAAACTAACAGTACATTGTAAACTGTAACATTTTAATTTTATGCAGATTGGAAACCAGTGTGGCTAAATTTTAAATTTCCAGCAGAACTTTGATCTGCCTGCAGCAACATGCTCAACACATGAAACGCCGTGTTGCTGTAAAACTCTTCCACATGCTGAGCTGTACCTCCTGTTTAGTGTTTACCCACTGAGTATGTAAAGGAAATGTACAGCAGCTATCTTTACAGGAGTTCATAAGAAAAAAAAAACTATTCTCCTGTAGTTGCCTGATGCTTAGTCTGACACATCTGTTGTGCAACAGCTGCCAACAAACTTTGCCTCACAAAATTTAAATAAGTCCAGCACTGTTCTTGGCCCTTGTCACTACACAGAAAGCTCTTACACTCCAACAGGTAGAGAAACAAATACATAGAATGTACACGCAACCAATGAACCCCCATCAGGGGGCAGCAAAGTCAAAGACACGCAGCTGCTGTTGACACCAGCTTCTCATTTGGGCTGTTAGGAGATGAGAATGTGAAAACATGAAAGGGGGGTTTAAAAAAAGACAGAGAAGGAAAAAGGTGGCAAAAAACAGCAAAATGTCAAAACACCACCGAGGACAAAGCAAAAGAAGCAGAGAGAACATGAAAATAATAAGAAAGTATCTGAATAATGAGTAGATTAAAATAAACCTTTGGGAACAGTAAAAGAAGTCATTGTGACAGTCAAACCAACTGAGATACTAAACATGGGAGCCATTGTTATCATGTCGCAAAACAAACAAGTAAAGATAGAGTGTCTCTTGAAGCATAAAAGAATACTATTAGAAAATGCAAATTCATGCTATTTTATAGAACATCAATCACTAATACTACTGTAAACCCCAGAGAGAGTAAGGTACTATCCCCAGCCAAATAGCATGATGTGTTTTATCCTAAAATTAGTTCTCTCTGGGAATCCTCCTCCCTGTGCTGTGGGAGGTTTGGAGACTTGTCAATTTCTCAGATGGCCGAACACTGAAAGCTTGATTTCCTCCGTGTGTTCTCTCTTGCTGTGTGTATGTGAGTGAGAGAGAGTGAGAGAGAGAGAGACTGAGGAGCACAGGAGAGAGTGAGAGAGAGAGAGACTGAGTAGGAAAATCACACAGGAGCACAGAAGTAAGAGGGAGAGTGTGCATGCGAGTGTGTTAGGGAGAAGGAGAATGAAATAAGACACAAGATACCAAAAGCAGGGGAAGAAGGATGCTGCACATTCTCATCTTCCCTATTTGAGACAGTGTGCCACAATGAAAGTCAGGGTTTACATAACCCAGCACAGCTCCTAAGTACACATTTAATTACAAATGGGGATTAGGGAGCAAAACATAATGGACCAAGTAGAGAAAAACGGAAACGAGCAGATCGTTTTAAAGTGCAGGAGGATGGGTTCTTCTCTTGGGTAAACATTATCAAACAAATCTGTCTCTCTGCATCTCTGGTATTTTCAACAATTGAGCCAACAGTTTTGTAGCCTACTTCTCACTCCTCCTCCTGTTCCACCACTAGCTCAGGCTTTTCTTGCTCCTCTCGTTTTCACACACTGTAGGAATCTATGGAGTTGAGTTGCATCAGGCACCAGCCCAGGACGATGACTGTCAAGCTTGCCATGATGCTGTCTTCTGCCACCCGGGGGCAGGAAACACCATCTTTAACGGCAAGCAACTCACATCTCTTCAGTGCGAGAGGAGTGGACAATACACTCTCTATTTCTTCTGCATGTGTTTGGGGAAATTACCACAGCTGGCATTCACGAGAATTAAAATTCAATCTACATGACACCCAATCACTTAGGACACTCTCTCGGAAAAACCATCATCTCAGCAAATTGAGAGGGGTTGGAATAAGAGGACAGGAAAATGAGGATGAATCCTTTTCATGATGAAGTACAAAAAAATAAATAAATTTAATCACTGTGTAGTATTGGGCCCATAGCTAAATGACAGAGGTTGGCTTGAAAAGCATACGGCACACATGATCATGCAGAAGATGCCAAACTCATTATTCAGCTCAATTCAAAAGTGGGAAGGAGATAATTGTTAAAAGACAAAAGGAACAAAGCTGAGATGAAAAGTGAATAGAGGGTCCTGTTGTTTTATTTTAATGGGACAGGAAAATGTTACAAGAATGCAGGCCTAGGCATTTTCTACACTGCACACAACACGAGCACATTTCTGCTTCAGATGAAATAAGATTAATTTAGTACGCTTCCCTAGGCTGCAAAACATAATCTTAAACACACACACACACATGCACACAGACATGGACACGTGCAGTTAAGTATCGTAGGTTAAAGTAAAATTGCATAAGATCAAAAAACCTTGTAAAGTTTCTAATATTATAATGATTTAGGGTTTTATTTCAACCTGAATCTACAGGAGGTGTCAGATGTGTGTGTTTTAACATGCACCTGTTCTTTTTCAGAGGCTCTGCATGTACTAAAACTTTCATTATTTTTTTTAGTAGCAGCATTTTTTTCCTTTTATTCCAAACTTTTTTTTTTTTTTTTTTTGACTTTTGGCACCTCTCACGAGATAAGGACATAAAAAATATACTATTTTTCCTCACAAGGAAATTGACCATATTCATCATTCAGCTTGATAGTCGGTGACACATCCTTATGTTCTTGTTTCTAGAGGTATAGGCTTGTCAGTCATTCACTATGCTGAGAAACGAATATCTCCAGTTGTTGAGAAAATATGACAGGTGATTTATCTTGTGGCATAAATAAGGTTGAATATATGAAATATCATCGTCTCTCGCTGGTCACTCTAAACTGAGTGTGATATAGCAACATTAGTTGGAATGGGTAACTGCAGGTGCAGCCCCTGCTGATGCCTCAAATCTACCACCTGCAGTGCACCACAGAGGCACCATGTGCTAAATGATACGAATCAGTTAGCACATCCAGGGCCACACAGAGCCTTTACTGTTGTCTTGTATGTGGATCAAAACCTCTGACTATGAATTCTAAATAAAAAAAAGATTAAGTAAATAAAGCGTAACTTAATTCCCTGAATTTATTCTTACTTTAATCTATAGTACTTGCATATCATAGCAATAACTGTGGAAATGACAGAATAAAGCAATAGTGTTTTGAACAGGTGAAGCACAATGTATAGTGCTGTAGTCCATGTCCTGCATTATCAGCTCTGCTCCACCATTCTTCTCCAGTTAATTTTTTGCCCTCATCTGTCTCCATTCTTAATTTACTGTCCCTTTCAATGACCCTGCCTTCCTTTGTTCGTTTAACTTCATTCTCTTTTGTCTATTTTTCTCATCTTTGCCATCCTTGATTTTACACCCTTCCCCCACTTCGCCCTGTGTATGTACGTGAGCACTGCTCTTTTAGTCAGGGCAGACCTTGAAGTGTCATTTTCTCTGTCTGCTGAGATAAATGTCCTCGAAAAGGTGCTTATCGCCCGTCTACAGTGAGAAGTGGGGCTGGGAGAAGACGAGGGCGGGAGAAAGACAAAGGTGAAAGAGAGTTACAGTATAGTGGGTCGGGAACGTAAAGGCTTGTATAATGTGTGGTGGATTTCTTTTAACCATTATCCTTTTTAAAAAGAGAACCCAAGACAGATTCACAAGCATAAAAATGCAGTTGTGTTCTACACATTCAGCTGTCTGGATGAGAGGGAATTGAAACTAAATGATTCTTCAGCTTCTAAAGGCTTTCTGACCACATCTTCTCTGGATATCTACTTTATGATGAGCGGGAAAGTATCTGGAAATCTCCATCTCTCTGTACTGTATCTCACTTAGCAATAATGGCTTTCTCCAAATGCCAACCTAGAGTAAGCTGAAAACAAGACTGTGCATCGCACGCTCAGACAGCTGCATGGATCTCTCACCCTTGAAGAAGTGTTCTTTTATTCAAACCAAACAGTTAACCATTAGATGGGACCTTACAGACCAACTCATCCTGCCCAACAGAAATATGACCTTGGAGCCACAAACACTTTCTAATGACTTTTGCTTTTTAAAAGCAATACTGGCTCTCAATCTCAGTTTTACTGTGATTTATACACTTCGTCAAATTGAAAAACTGGACATACAAAAAAATATCAAGTGAAAACAAATGAAATAACCAGTTTCATGAAATGTTGAAGGCTCACTTCACTGATTTTCAGTTGTTGAAAACCATTGTATAATGACTTTTGTGGCTCTGGAGGACGGTTGTGAAGTTAAATTAAACTCGGATCTCTGCACAGATTTGGACACTAATGGAGACATGCTAGAAAGGCTGTGTTGCAAACTGGAGGTGTGGAGTTTGAAAGATGTGTGTTGTATTAACCAAAATGTAGAATCCAAAATGTTTTAATTTGACTGATTAGACAACTAAACCACATGTGATTATGGTCAGATTTAGATTTTGGTGGTTTATTTTTGACCTCAGAGACACAAGTCTGTTTATTTTTACAAATTGGTGGGTTTGGAATTTTCCTGCCATGAATAAATGTGCCTCCCCTGAGGTGGGAGGACAGGCGCAGCTGATGTATTTTAATGGCCACAACAACAAACCTTTAAATCCATGACTGATGTCAAGTATGTGGCTATAGACATGAATATGGTCAAACACTGCCCGTGCACATCATGACACACCATCTGTCCCTCTAAGATGCAGCTGTGAGTAAATTACACTGTGTAAATGCTCTTGGTTTACAGGACCGGAGTCTTTGTCTTCTCTACACATAAGCTGGTCAGTCATATTAGCAGACCACCGAGGGAGTATTTATGTACAGTACTTCTACTGGAGTGCATAATTGGTAGCAGAAGAAGAGACAGAGAAAGAATGTTTCATTGTCTCACCTCATATATTTTCATGTCAGAGGGAAAGCAGGCATAAGTTGCACCTCTTCAGAGACATACTGTAAATGATTCTGTATCAGGTTGTTACCCCTCATATAGAAAGGCAGCCTCCAAGTGAAAATGTATTCTTCTAATCAGAATCTGCACCTCATGATCAAATATATCAGTTTCCTTGTGTGAAAACGTTCCCTGGTGGAGCCTCTCCAGATCAGCCATCATGAAATCAGTGACATCAACCACAGTCAGGTTTTTGTCGTGCTCTTAGAGAAGAGCTGGTTTGATTGGCCATTACTAAAGCCCACCCTGACTCCAGATGCTCATAATGCAGGCCTCCCACTAATAATGTATTCAATCTCTCTTCCACACTGAGCCCAGTTACACCTGGCTGTACCTAGTGTGTGCCAACACTGGTGCGCACTAAAATTACAAAAAATGTTTGACACAACCATGTGCATGTTCGCCTGGAGTTAGACTTTGCCTCTGCCACCCATTTCAGGAAAACGTGCACATATTCAACAAGATCCCTGTAGTAAATACTGTACAAGTACACAAGTCTGGTTTGACAGTGAATCAAAATCATATGTGCTGGTAACTGGTACTTGACCTTGAGAAATTATCCGACCAAAGGCAGCCTCACACTTATGCAAGGCCGATTATACATTATAGCTTGTGGATTAAGAGAGACTTTCATTTCACAGTTTTTTTTCCTCCCTTTGTGGCTGGGAAAGGGATTTAGGCGAGCATTTAAATTATGCCGTTAGCACCCTTGGAACCAGCATTTTAGGACATCTTTGCAACAAATTTCATAAAAACACATCAGTTTGGGAATTGTAATTTTTTTTATTATTAATAATGATGAGTCCTTGGATATTTTCATGCTCTTGTCCTCATTCCTTTAATGTCCCCATACTTTCCAATTACAAACAGACTAATCATTGTGAGCAACATTAATAATCATAGTTAGGTAAATTCAGAGTTAACCATGCTGTAAATTCTGCTTTGATTTGGACTATTGTTAATGCTGTGGTATCTCCACACTGGGATGAATTTTGGGAACAGCAACATGAAAGAATATAACTCTATTATATGGTGTTCCCCTTTTCAAGTTCATGATTTTATTTGTTGACCATTTTAGTATGAAAATTATATCTACAACAAATAGTTGTAAATCATCTGCACTATAACACGTTTTATTGAAAAAGTACTTTTCAAACACAATTCAAAGGTAAAGCAAAAATAATCTTAGACTCCTGATACAAGAAACCATGCAGGAAGGTGGCAAGCATCAATGTCATCCAATCTGTCTTCTGCGATTGCTGCCTGTGATTAAACTGTAAAAGCCATGTGGCAACCCATTATTTCTACTGCCACTATGACTGAACATGGAGCAAAGTGATCGGGTAATTGCATGGTGTGCAAGTTGTGGTGTTTCTATCTTTGTAGGAAGGAATGTGACTGATGTGATTAAGATATATAAGTTTGAGTGAAAATGTAATTTAAAAAAAAACTTGTGTAAATGTTAAAATGATGAGCTTGACCAATGTCACCCAAAATTCTTATAATCAATCTTTTGAATAAATGTGAGTTAAAATGAGATGAATAAAACAATGTTACAGCAAATGATAGTTTAAAGCAGTATTATTGCATCCAGTGAAAACATTAAAGAGAATATAATGAGCAATGCCAACTCTGATCTGCAGTGGACACACCTCCAGCCATCAGCTCAGGACTGAGGCCATCACTACGCCTCTCTATTGACGGTAGGGAAAACACAGGCACTTACTGAATGTGGGTGGTGGCATCTTGTCAGGAAAAATGCAATATGCATTAGACACAATCCAATCTGTCTCCAGTGGATTGCATGTGTGTATGTGTGTGTGTGTGTTCCAGACCGAGTCTGAGATGCAGCAGAAAGACAGAAAGAGGAGAGTCTCAGTGGGAGAGATTGGTGCAGGGCTGGCACACACCATCAGACAAACGCACTTCATTACAGGCCTATTTACCTGATTAACTGGGCTACATTATCAGCTGCATAGGATTCTGCAATGCATGACTGTCAGCAGCACTCCAGCTCCCTAAAAGCTCCCATACCCACGCACATGTTACAAACACAAAGCTTCACTTGCCGATTGACTGACTGACTGACTAGCTTGGCCTACAACGACAACATTCCCCTGCTCTTGACAGACTCCGTGGATGACAACAAATACTGTATATCTCCCTGTAGTCTTGAATTAATGTCACCTCTTACAAGTTAGACTCAAATATGCCCTGAATAATCTGTTGTACTTGAGCTTTCCTTGTGGGGAATAACATTTGGGTAACCTTTTTATGTAATGGAGTGTACCAATCAGAAGGGAACAGAGCCTCGAGCTGCCTCCCAAAGACGAGAGAGAGAGAACAACTCACCTTAAAACATTATCACTACAGCAGGATAATGATTTTCTTTCTCTTTGCTTTCAGTGAATCTGACTGCAGGCTATTTGAAAAGAATATTGTTTTTCATTATCACTTTTTATAGAACTACACTTTTTCCACCTAAATCAACCCAGTTAGACAAATCCCATGCAGATATAGTGCAAAGTTACAAAAATAAGCTTTTAACACTTTAGTAAATGATTAAAGCGTGCACAGCAGAAGACAATAAAAACTAGTTACAATAACATGTCTGTCCTTATCATTCTAAGGGCAGCAGTGCACAAGGGCAATCATTTTCCCCTAAAACTATATTAATACATGCCCACAGTGTTCCATTATAAGCAAGCTGCTTCTCTTTTCTCTTCACTGTGTGTGCCTGCTGGGGCCGCACCAAGCTAAGATGCCCTGTTTGAAAACAGATCAGAGGCAGAAGCGTTTCTGGCAGGGCTACGTTCCTGGTCACAACCCAGACGAGAGGGGTCTATCAGGGCAAGGGCCCCAGTATCACACTCCTGCATGTGGCATTGGCACTGTCTGGCTGGTATGAACGCACACACACACACACACACACTTACACACTTACACACTAAAGTGCTAACAGTTATTTATATCCATTCATTTGAATGGATGCAAACTTACACAATGTGCGGAGACATATGGTCACAGGAAAACAGTGAACAACACCATTCAGTTTTTTTTCCTCTTTAAAACACATCATATTCAGCACATGCACACGCATACACACACACTGGCTTGCTTCCATGCTGACAAAACATCTGTTCCTGTGAGACCACAGCAGACCTCTGATCACAGGTGCTGTCGTGTCTCACAGGCTGGGTTAAAGAAAACCTGCCAAACGCACGGAGAACGTGTGAAAGTGCTTGTGTGTGAAGGAGGAGGGGTGCAATAGACAGGCGACGCAGACAGTAAAACGCAGAGAAGAATAATGAACACAAAATGAAAAAGAGACCAAGTAAAAGAAAAACAAGTGACAAGACAGAAATCATCTGTGTGTTAAAGCTGACACAGATAGCAAGTAGAAAACAGAGCAGACAGAGGCGCTGTTGTCTCCTGGTTACTGCCTGGCATAATCTTTAATCACCTCAAATGGGCTTAAATATCTGTCAGGTTGCATTTTCGTTATGGTAAACAGTGCAAGAACATTGCTAATTTTTTAGCTCTCAGTGAAAGAAGAAATTAGACAGAGCAGCATTCTGTTCAGTACAAATAGGATGAAATTATGTTGAGACTTTCATTTCTGATGATCCCATGCCATGCAAAAATATCATCAGTGCAAAATGTGCATGAAACTACTTCAGTGCGGTCTGGGTTTTGTACAGTTATAAAAATCAACAGTGTTGCATGAGGAGGCATTTTTGTTATGTACTAATAGAGGAACAAAAGTCCACAGACAGTACACACAGGTGACAAATTAAAGGACAAGCCAACATAAAGTGTCCCAGTAAGTAACAGTGTCAGTGCACCTTGGTACTGATTCTACAAGCCTCTGAACTCTACTGGAGTGATGAACACCATTCCTCCAATGCATATTCCCTGACTTGGTGTTTTGATGGTGGTGGAAATGTCTAATGGCTATGGCACACCAAACCGACGGTCGGCGGTCAGGCACTGTCTGGCCATCAGTGAGCATTTGTCGAGGCTAGTCTTCCTAGAGTGTCCTGCAACGTTGGAACTAGTCAGACCTTGTCAGCGGCTTTTTGGCCCATTCAAGATGTTGAATCAGTGTCGGCCTGTTGGACCTTGTCTGTGAGAAAGACGACTTGGATTGGTTGGTGAGCTTAGAGACTCAATGCACAAGAAGAGAACAGTTCAGGAAAGCCCCTTCAGTCTGTCATTGTAGTGTCCATGATTTCACTCATTTAATGCAGTTTCTCCTTGTTGTTCACCTCCACAGCCTCCTTTCTTCTTCCACAACCAAAAAACCAAGGGCAGAGAACGACGGTGCCATTTGCATCTTCTTAAACTTGTTCTTGATTAGAAGCAGCTATAAACAGCAGCTGTGTTGAACAACTGCTTTATTTACAGCTTCTATTTCCAAAGTCTAGCTCTTCTTCTTCTTTCCCTTTCTGAATGGTGGATACACATACCTCCACCTGCTGGTAGAAGGAGTTAATTCTCTCACGCAGGTGCAGGGTGTATGTGCTAGTTGGCCATAGGCTGTAGTCTGTGTGGTGTGTTCAAGTGCCACTTTTTCAAGCCGACTGATCCAAACAAAGGTGACGGGAGGTGGCGCAACAGTCAACCTTCGTTGCTGCTAGTTCTTTCACTTCAGCTTGGTGTGCCTCTGCCCTAACACGTCACTCCAAAATCACCCTTATGTGTTCAGCTAGGGTGAGATCTGGTGACTGAAGGCCACAGCATACGAGTCACATCATTTTCATGCTCATCAAACCATTCAGTAACCCCCTCCCCTCATGCTATATGGATGGGGGCACTGTCACTGCGGAAGACACCACTCATTTTTTCAGGTTTTTCCTTTAATTTGTCACCCATGAACTTCAATTGAAAATTGGGGGAGCTAATATAGAACGAGCATATGAAATTAAATTTCTAGGTATCATAGTTGATGACAAACTCTCCTGGAAATCTCATATCAGATATGTTCAGCACAAAATAGCAAAAAATATATCGATATTGGCAAGGGTTAGATATATGCTGGACGGGAAAGCACTACGCATTTTGTATTCTTCATTGATTTTACCATACTTAGAGTACGGCGTTGAAAACTGGGGAAATACATACAAAAGCTCACTTCAACCATTGTATATATTACAAAAAAGAGCGATAAGAATTGTGCATAAGATGGGGTATAGGGATCACACCAATGTAGCTTTCATACAATCTAAATTGTTAAAATTTTTTGATTTAGTGGGATATAAGACTGCTGTGTTTATGTATAAAGCCAGGAACAATTTATTACCTGGTGGAATTCAAAAACTATTTAATGAAAGGGAAGGGGGATACAATTTAAGGGGTCAGTTAAATTTAAAAATCCATGCTATACGTACAACCAAAAAAAGATTCTGTATTTCCATAAGTGGGGTAAAACTATGGAATAATTTAAGTGTAGACATAAAAAATAGTAATAGAATTGACGAGTTTAAACATAAATATAAAGGTATGTGTCAATCAAGATATATGCAAGAACAGGTTTAATGATTAATTAGATGAAACATTGTGGGTGTGGTGTATGAATGTTAACACTTTGTAATAATTCTTCAGTATATTACTTGTGTGGTGTAGAAGAGAATTATCTATGTAGAGATACTGCTTGCAAACCAATGATGTAAGATGATGTCATGGGGTAGGACTGGATAAGTCTGACTTCTTCCTACTCCATTCAAACATGTACTAGGTATAAGCAAACTGATTCTGGATTAGCATTGGTTGGATTTGTGTAATTATGTGTGTGTTGATGTCTTTTGTTTCTACATGTTTGAAAGAATAAATAAAATCAAAATCAAACCCATCTGTATTTTATTGTCTAGGAAAAGCTTGAATCATTCCAGTTAAATAATATCACCAAAAAAGTGTGGGCTGATCATAACCGTTTTAAACAAAGACATACAAAAGAATGTATTTACATCCCAGCAGAAAATCACAAGCAAATGCCAATCATCATGATGTAAATGCATAACCTTTGTTACACTCCCCAGGAGAGAACTGATCTTTATCATTTCACCCCTTGACTCATCATACAAGCACATTTCTCTGTTGTACCATATAGAGTGCTTGAGATCAATAGCAAGCACCATGTGTGAATACATCTCAGTAGTTGTTTGATATTGTCACCAGGGAGCTACAGGGGCTGCTTAAAAGCATGGAGGAGAGGAAAAATAAACTACTCTAGCAGCATGACTAACAATTCTATTTCTTCTAAAATGTTGCACATTCACTTTGAAATAAAGAAAATAACGCACATCCTTTTGAGTCCAAAAATTCAACTTAAAGCTATTTCTGTCTCAATAGATAGTGTTTTCTAAGCACAAAATAAGAATTACCTTCAGAAATATTCTCCTGTGAGCTGTAATATGACCAGTCATTGCAGAGGCTAATGACATTAGACTACTGTAAATGTAGTTAGCCAACATCCTGTCCGTGTGCAGACTGTGACCATCCATGTGCAGATTGCAGCTGAGTTTCAAATAGCTCAATGTCTCTGCTCCTTTTATATGCAAGTGCGTTCCAACTGAAGCCAAAATAACCCCACTGACGTCATAAGAGTTACCATCTCAGACTTCGGAAAGTTCCTCTGGAGCCAAAAAAAAGACATTGTACACTTGTTTTCACAGGCTGTGTATCACATAACTACTAAACTGAATTTGCATGTAAAAATCTGTAGAGTGCCCCTTTAGAGCAATTAAGTTATGAGAAGATGATGCAGATCAACCACCTTATTTTAAAACAGCAATTTCGATCATAACCTCACTTTGTAGAAACATTCCTCCAAGCAGTCCTCTAAACTGACTAGGAGAGATTCAGCTTCTATTAGAACCAAGAAATTAAAATCTAGAGGCATGAGGGCAGTCATACCGCATCAGCACATTTCACCACACCTTGCATCTTACTGAGCAAAGTAAAAATAACTCATGAACAGACTGAAACTTTGTTCCAGTACTGGAAAGCAGAACGGCATTCCCGTGGGTTATCACCCAGCGGCAACAGCACTCTCTGAATGCAGAGATACGACCAGTCACAGGCCCATGTGTGGGAGGGAGCAGAACAGCATAGGAGGAGAAGAAGTGTGTGCCTGTATGGAGAGTTAGGGGCATCACTTAATGACTTAATGTTTTCTTCCTGTGGGTGGAAGGTCAGTGAGGTACATCGACTGTGTTGTAGCTGGTACACTGCTTCCATTACAGCTGCCTTTCCCCCCCTTTTGTGTAGATATATACCATATAACATCAGCCAGGCTAAGACAAGGTTAACTTGTCACAAACTCAGCTCCCGCTGAAAGTTTAGCTCAGTGTAAAATACTCTCATTCCCATTTGTCTTTCTTTAATCATTAACAATACATTATCATGTAGCTGGCCTCCTATGGTCACACTTACTACCCTTTTCTCCAGATACTCATTATTTCTATTACAAGTATGTTTCTTTACACTCCTCTAGCTCTTAGGAAAGTACCTAAAGCCCTCTACTGAACCCTGAAAATCTGCAAAATAGTGAAAAAGTCTAGATCAATCTGAATAACAGTCTAACATACTCTCCCACAACTCCAACTGTCCCTATCTCCACCGTCTCATAAAAAATTTTATGTGTCCAAGCTCTTTAAACCCAGACAAGGTGAACCTATTTCTCCAGCAGAGAGAACTTCAATTTTCACTCCAGTACCTTTCCCAGCAAAAAAGGCTTTCTTTTTACAAAATAATTTTGCAGAAAAGTGAAATCCTATTAAATGTTTTAACAAAGCTTCCTTAAATATTATAAGGGAAACAAGGGAAGCCCCACTTCTACCTGTCTGCTAAGACAAAGTGTTGTTCACCTTTTTTGGAAAGCTATTGTTAGCAGACCATGCATACATCATTTCCATTTTATAACGATATTTAAAAGAGCAAAAATAATACACAAGTTTTGTACCACTACTTCATATCTGCATTTTTCCATAAGCATGTAAAAGGAGTAAAGTGGCTGTACCCCTTAAAAATTTGCCTTAAACAAGCCGACAAGGATTTAACACTCACTTGTCAAAGAGAACCACGCTCAGCAGAAATCTCACCTCTCTCACAGGTAATGCCCCAGAAGCCAGTGCCGGTGCAGTCACAGATGAAGCGGTTCCATCCTTCCTTACATGCCCCGTTGTTCTTGCAGGGGTTACTGTCGCACTGTTTTCCCATCACCTTACTACACGAATACTTGATACCGGTCACATTCTGAGACTGAGCTATCTGACGGATGTCCTTGCTGCGTCCATCGATGAACAGGTCCCGCACACAGCCCACATAGCCGTAGTTGAGCATAGCGGTCCAGAGTTCAGTAGGGAGCACCAAATCCACTCGATTATCAGGCAGACCACCTAGATAAAGGTCCCCTTCCAGGTCCAAGATCTCATTTTCCCCATTGGCTGTGAAAGGAGTCCGGCGGCTGTTTACTGAGATGATGCCTGGGGGAAGAAAAATCTATTATTAAAACACTACACTGCAAAAATGTACATGTTAACCTGCCATGTAATCTACTTTTATAAAGGGTGTTAAAAACAGCCAGCACAGTGAATGTCATGTTTGTCGGTGAATATTTTTAAATGTGTCATGTTATACTGGTTAACTGATCTGCCATATTTTGCTTGCTGCCAGATAACAGCACTTGTATCTGCCACATTTCTGAAATAACAGGAGCTCCACTGACATTTATAGAAGACTGATGGCCATAGTTTGTTATTCAAAGTCAAAGGGAAGACAGGTGTAAAAGTTCTTTTTTTCCCCCCAACCAGAAGCTCTAACAAAGTGGAGCAACACTTTTACAAAAACAAGAGCACAACATGCCTGTGTCTGTGCTTAAGGTGTGGTCTGAGTGGGTGGTGGGGCAAGCCT
>NW_018128081.1:321456-323284 GCF_001952655.1 Monopterus albus | reverse complement strand
GGGGTAGAAAAACATCTGTCAGAGAAAATAATAAGCTTGCATCCAACAAAATAACCACTCTGCTGACACAAGGTCACTGTGTATGCTCTGCCTCAGTACAAAGAGCCCCAGTACCACACAATATACATTTTTACTGTGTATCGCATATTCCCTAATGCAATTTTATATTTATTTTCATATATATAGTTTTTTTAAGAATATAGAAAACCCTGAACCTCAATGCATTAAGAGAACACTGACTTGATGAAGTTTGACAGAGCTGTAAAATAAACAAAAACAGGAACATACTTTTATATACACATGCATTATCAACAGAAATAACAAAATGAATCAAATTACACACACAGTGCAGAGTCAACAGATTGTCTCGTTTATATTCCAGACACAATCACAACCAGTCAAAATTATTAGAGACATTATACATGATCTTAGTTATTGTGTACTTCATTTTTGTGTATTTTATTTCACATCTTTATCATATATTTGTTGCGTACACATGGTTCATTTTCTTCCTTTTATGCCATTCAGAGTGGATTAAGAAGGAGAGTGGTGACATCTCCCTTGACTATATAAGGGCCATTTTTGTACAGTAATGGTGGATCATGGGAATGTTGAATAGTTCCAAACATTAGCAGCCGCACCATAAAGTTATACTGACTTAGCTTCCATCTTCCAAAGGAGGAAGCTGAAATCAATAGCAAGAATTATACTTGTGACATTTTAAGTTAGCAACATGTGTCAAAACACATTTTACAACCTTTTGAGTGCCTCTCTCAGATATTGGGCCACATTAATAATTAGGTACCTAGCTAATTAGCTAAATTAGCTGAGGACTCTACAACAGCAGAACACAGAATTAGCTTGCAAGGCCATACCAGTCATTAAAAATGGTAATTTGCTGATAAATCCTGCTGATAAATGGCTCTGAATTAGCTGTTTGGAATTACTTGAAGATACACGTATCATGTGAACCGCTGCAATTTTTGACCCCTCAATGTCACAACTCTTCTATCTTAAGGGCTCTGGTGCCATTGAGAGGCAAAAGGAACCCAAAAATGTTTAAGGTAAAAAGTGTAATCCAAATTTAGGTTAGCATCTGCTGTCAATCTTAAAATTGTTGCCAGATCTTTTAGTAAACTAGTAGTTTGCTGATTCTTTTAAAGTGCTTTAACATCTGTGAACAGTAGAAAAATGGGTTAATAATTCAAATTATGATCTTTTAAATCTTATCTTTTAACATTTAACCTTAAATGCCAGAACCACATTTTGTTCATCACTGATTGAGGAAAATAAGAACAACCCCAGGTTTCTTTTCAGCACTGTAGCCAGGCTGACAAAGAGCCACAAGTGCTGTTGAGCTTAACATTCCCTTAGATCTCAGCAGCAATGACTTCATGAGCTTCTTTACAAATAAAATCACAACTATTAGAGAAAAAATTTGGTCGGACCATTCCCACAGCTTTCATGTGCCATCTACTACAGTGGCTTTAGAAACATCTGTGAGACCTCATTTATACTTGGACTACTTCTCCCCTATAGATCTCTCTGAGTTGACCTCAACAATTGCTTAATCTAAATCATCAACATGTCTCCTGGACCTCATCCCAACAGGGCTGCTCAAAGACGTCTTTCCCCTAATCAACACATCCATACTAGATCTGATTAACCTTTCTCTATTAACAGGTTATGTTCCACAGGCTTTTAAGGTTGCAGTAATTAAACCTCTACTCAAAAAGCCTACTCTTGACCCAGGTGTCCTAGCTAATTATAGACCAATATCCAATCTCCCATTTATTTCCAAAATCCTTGAAAAAGCTGTTGCAAAGCA
>NW_018128081.1:319572-320362 GCF_001952655.1 Monopterus albus | reverse complement strand
CCTTATCAAAATGGAAGATTACATTTCCAAGCTGAGAAAATTCGCAAATCTGGACTTTCAATCAAAACATTTTTGACAGTCTGGACATTTTTGTCCAGAAGGATCTTCTTTATTGAAAACATTTGTTTTAATATTGGATTCGAACGGTAAAAGGGTTTGTAATACATACCAGCTGACAAATGGATTTCGTGTACAAGTAAAGGTAAGACCATAAAATTTTATTATTTCTAGTTAGAAATGAGCTCAATTAGAATAAATTTTAACCTCAAATTAAATATGGGTCACGTTTGTGTGAAGAATGCTGATATAGCGCATTGTCTGTTAACAGACAATTTATTAACGGTTCATTTGTATTTGTAAATCTGACTGTAAAAGAGTCAGTGCCTCACTAGCTGTCAACCTCACCACACGTCACTGAGGTTGGACTACTGTAACTCTTTACTATCAGGATGTCCCAATAGTTCCCTAAAAAGCCTCCAGTTAATCCAAAGCCAAAGTACTGACAGGAACTAGCAAGAGAGATCATATTTCTCCCATATTAGATTCTCTCCACCGACTCCCTGTAAAATTCAGAATAGAATTTAAAATCCTTCTCCTAACATACAAAGCCCTTAATGACAAGGCTCCATCGTATCTTAAAGACCTCATAGAGCCTTATCATCCTAACAGAGCACCTCGCTCTCAGAGTGCAGGTTTACTTGTGGTTCCTAGAGCCCACAGAAGTAGAATGGGAGGCAGAGCCTTTAGCTATCAAGCTCCTCTCCTATGGAACCAACTCCCAGTCTCAGTT
>NW_018128081.1:308337-318852 GCF_001952655.1 Monopterus albus | reverse complement strand
CGTCACTAACTTTGTGTCTCCTGTCTCCTGTAGTGTGTTCTCTCTCTCTCTCCCTGTACCTTTCTGCAGGTAGCCCTGGCTCTGGAGCTCTATGTTTCTGATGAGCACATCAACCTGACCAGTGTTTGATTGTTTGTTGTGTCTTGTTGCTTTTCTTCTTTTGTCTCTCCTCTATCCACTCACCCCAACCGGTTGAGGCAGAAGGCCGCCCACCAAGAGCCGGGTTCTGTCGGAGGTTTCTTCCATTAAAGCAAGTTTTTCCTCCCCACTGTCGCCAAGTGCTTGCTCAAGGGGGATTTGTTGGGTTTTCCCTTTGTAATAATAGTGATAACAGTAAGGTCTAGACCTTACTCTGTAAAGTGTCCAGAGATGACTTTTGCTGTGATTTGGTGATATACAAATAAAATTTGATTTGATTTGAAATAGTTCATTAATGAAAAAAAGATTCAGAGAATCTCTGCTTGTAATATATAACATTATCAGCCCTTACTAAAATCAAGTAAACGTAGCAGAGATGAAAACATCACTTTTCCCACAAAGCCCGAAGGTTGACTGAAAACTGTAATATGAGTTCTGACATGTTACTTGTGTAATATTCTCCTCACAGCCAGACAGAGATCCTTTGACGACATGAAATTTAATTCTCTTGCGACTCCTATTAGCATTTCACTCAAGCCACAAGTGTGATTATGCCTGTTCCTAACCACCCCCAACTCTGGTATCCATATATCTGTCTCATTCCTCTTTTTTCCCTGTGAAAATCCGACTTTCTACTCTGCTATCACACTGGGGGCTGTGGCGGTGATTAATCAAAGCAGCGAGCTCT
Source organism: Monopterus albus (assembly GCF_001952655.1). Taxonomy (NCBI): domain Eukaryota; kingdom Metazoa; phylum Chordata; class Actinopteri; order Synbranchiformes; family Synbranchidae; genus Monopterus; species Monopterus albus. The sequence goes on along the minus strand of NW_018128081.1, from coordinate 318,026 downwards.
GACACACGACTAAATTGGCTGTTCCAACCTGATATATAACACAGGCTGTAGCGCCCACTAACACACCCGAGTCCTCTGGAGGATCCCACCTAATGCAGAGATTGTGCTGGACTTGAAGCTCAAGGCAACAGAAATTTCTAAACCCTTTCTCCAATATAATCTTATTCTAATACTTTTTGTGTATCTGGCCATGTTTGGAGGTCAGAAGACATATAAATGGAAGGAGGCAAGGGGAAACAGACTGGGTAGCTATGCGGCCAGTGATATGACTTTATCCAGGCAATGAATCATGGGTGAAATTAATATATTGAGGAAGTTTACGTCACCTTAGAGTTGTGATGCTGGAAAAAGCTGAAATAAGCACTAACATGATTAAAGCTAGTGCAGTTCATTTGATGTAAAGTACAGTATTTACTTTGGTTATTTATGAAAATTAAAAAAAAAAAAACACTAGTTGTACTGCTTACATCAGTTGCACCATCATTATTAACGCTGCAGAATGGTAAAGTTTTATGGACAGACAAGACAAAGTCAAGATATGTTTGTGTGGATGTGTGTGTATATGCATCCTGTTTGATGCTAAGTAACGTAACATGTTTATTATTATGATACTGCTAACATTTACAGTGCCTTGCGAAAGTATTCGGCCCCCTTGAACTTTGCGACCTTTTGCCACATTTCAGGCTTCAAACATAAAGATATAAAACTGTAATTTTTGTGAAGAATCAACAACAAGTGGGACACAATCATGAAGTGGAACGAAATTTATTGGATATTTCAAACTTTTTTAACAAATAAAAAACTGAAAAATTGGGCGTGCAAAATTATTCAACCCCCTTAAGTTAATACGTTGTAGCGCCACCTTTTGCTGCGATTACAGCTGTAAATCGCTTGGGGTATGTCTCTATCAGTTTTGCACATCGAGAGACTGAAATTTTTGCCCATGCCTCCTTGCAAAACAGCTCGAGCTCAGTGAGGTTGGATGGAGAGCATTTGTGAACAGCAGTTTTCAGTTCTTTCCACAGATTCTCGATTGGATTCAGGTCTGGACTTTGACTTGGCCATTCTAACACCTGGATATGTTTATTTGTGAACCATTCCATTGTAGATTTTGCTTTATGTTTTGGATCATTGTCTTGTTGGAAGACAAATCTCCGTCCCAGTCTCAGGTCTTTTGCAGACTCCATCAGGTTTCCTTCCAGAATGGTCCTGTATTTGGCTCCATCCATCTTCCCATCAATTTGAACCATCTTCCCTGTCCTATGTTTGGCGTAAAAGCAACACAGCTCATCACCCTGAACACACCATCCCCACTGTCAAACATGGTGGTGGCAGCATCATGGTTTGGGCCTGCTTTTCTTCAGCAGGGACAGGGAAGGTGGTTAAAATTGATGGGAAGATGGATGGAGCCAAATACAGGACTATTCTGGAAGGAAACCTGATGGAGTCTGCAAAAGACCTGAGACTGGGATGGAGATTTGTCTTCCAACAAGACAATGATTCAAAACATAAAGCAAAATCTACAATGGAATGGTTCAAAACTAAACATATCCAGGTGTTAGAATGGCCAAGTCAAAGTCCAGACCTGAATCCAATCGAGAATCTGTGGAAAGAACTGAAAACTGCTGTTCACAAATGCTCTCCATCCAACCTCACTGAGCTCGAGCTGGTTTGCAAGGAGGAATGGGCAAATATTTCAGTCTCTCGATGTGCAAAACTGATAGAGACATACCCCAAGTGACTTACAGCTGTAATCGCAGCAAAAGGTGGCGCTACAAAGTATTAACTTAAGGGGGCTGAATAATTTTGCACGCCCAATTTTTCAGTTTTTTATTTGTTAAAAAAGTTTGAAATATCCAATAAATTTCGTTCCACTTCATGATTGTGTCCCACTTGTTGTTGATTCTTCACAAAAAATTACAGTTTTATATCTTTATGTTTGAAGCCTGAAATGTGGCAAAAGGTCGCAAAGTTCAAGGGGGCCGAATACTTTCGCAAGGCACTGTAGCAGGTGTAATGTTTAGCATGGTCATTACTTTAGTTTATCATCTTAGCATGCTATCATTTGCTAATTAGCAGTAATACAGCTGAAGCTGACAGGAGTGCCTGTTTTACAGTTGGTTAGTGATAAACCAAGGGACAAGTTGAAATTTTGACCCGATAGAGGTGGATAAAATTACAAAGTCAGGGGATCACCGAAGTGACTGCAATTAATTCTGAATGAAACAAGAACATCTGTACCAAATTTTATTGCAGTCCATCGAATAGCTGTTGAGACATACTACCCGAAACTAAAATGTCATGGTGGTGTTAAAAGAAAAGTCAGAGGATCACCATAATCTCTGGGATTCATCCTTGAATGTCTGTACCAAATATACTGTACTCTGTCCAATAGTTGTGGAGATATTTCAGTCTGAACCAAACATCCAACAGTGCCATGCAGACTTGCTGTTTTTTGCAGGTTTATAGTGTAAATTAAAAACTTTGGGACTTGATGACTCTTGGTCTGAATACCCACTGTGGGCCATTTGAAAACAGCACATTGTAATAGTGAGGGGCATTTAATTCCATAAAATGTAGGTTTTCCAGTTGAAGTAATAAATGGCAACATGTGGTCCCAACAAACTAACAGTATACTCCTATAGCAATATTTTAAAAAGTAACAGCCATTCTTCACTTAGTAGTTTAGAATATATTACACAGTGGTATACATTTATTTCTCATGGTGTGATTACTCTGTTCTTGAGCAGTTTGTTATTTGCGTCAACAGCTCAGCCCATAAATTGATATGGTAGCCAAAAGCAACATAATTTTAATTGAGCCAGGAGTTCAGTTTCCTGATTGAAGTGTGTGAGAGAGAGAGAGGGGAAAAACAAAAAAACTGGCATGACGAGACCCTGGTGCCTTTCCCAAAGCATTTAGCTGATAAGAGTTTAACAGCTTTAACAACTTATAATGATGCTAAATGGATGTTTTGTAAGTCTATTGGTAAATTTTGTGGCTAAAAGTAACTGCAGAAAATCTGTTTCACTGTGGCAGGACGACCTCTTCAAAATGAGACAACTGAGTCCTGAAATTTGTTATTACCTTTGGTTTTCTCTTCCTTCCCTTTCCACTCCATCCTTACCTGAGCGACCGTCTCTCTGGATGTCCACGTGGTGCCAGGCGCCGTCAGTGACCTTAGTCTGTGTAGCCTTGACCTTGATGGTGCCAGAGCCCATATCCAAGAGCAGGTACAACCCCCCATCCAGCAGCTCCACTGCAAAGAAATCCACCTTGTTGTTCTTCTGGCCCTTTGTGTCCCGTCGGTGCTGGGGCTTGCCGTGGGTAAAGAGTATCAGCCCGTTGGGCTCGGATGTGCGGAAGTCAAAGGAGATGGAGCCCACACGTTTGGTGTTCCACTTTGGCAAGGCAAGGTAGGAGTCAGGGGTCTCAAAGTTAATTGGATCAAGGGTGGGAACATTTTCACATTTGAAAACTATGTCACCCTGGAGCTTCATCTTGGGGTCCACTATGCGGGCAAGGCGGGACAGCTCAAGGCGAATGTCATTGTTTTTATAAACCACCTGGGGGGAAAAGGAAAAAAAACAAAAAACAAGTTTGAGGCTTCTCATATATTCAGCTAATCCATATCAATACATGCAATTGTAAAGATGATGCTATAGCTCGTGTGAATCATGTCTTAGGGGGTTTGTTTTTTGTGGTAGAAAAATATTTATTTGTACGTGAATGAATTGCATGCCATAGCAAATTGTAATATCATAGTAATATTGCCAATTCAAGGAGAGCTGAATCGATAAGACTGATATCACCGGAGGTGAGTGTGGACCAGTTTTTTCTCAGTCCTTTTCTATTTAAACTACAATTTATCCACAATGAAAAGGAGATTGTACTCGCATCCCTAACTGTATTTTCACTTGACTGAACACCTGCCGACTGAGTGAAGTATGAGGAGTGATGGTTAAATTATTAGTGAGTAATTCCTTTAATATTGAAAATACAGCAGTTGAGGGTAAAACCCGATGGGAATATCTGTGATCCTGTGAGAATATATCATACCTATTTATCCACAATAAATTCACCACAACTGCGTAATCCATAGAAGCAGAAAGCAGCACCATATTATACTTAAATATAACAAAACACCAGAGAAAAGGAGAGCAGAATACAATATATAGGGCAGTGTGACCGTGAGAAACAGCAACACTGTTAGAGGGAGCACAGCTGTCAGCAAACAGATTTTATGCTGTGAGATTACCAATAATCCTGGAAGATTTGACAGTAAATCAGTACAGGTGACCCATGTGCTGAGGACTGATTTCCCACAAGCTGGTGGGAAAAAGTGCAGCAGAATGGAAGGAAACTGTATGAGAAGGAAAATATGTCAGGAGGCAAACGGAGAGACAAAAAGGGTCAGATCTCACAGATTAAATTCTGTAATTCTGGATTTAATATATGCTTGCGTGCATGTTCTGTACATCTGTGTATCTACACAGTGATGTAGCTGTTATTACAGTTAATGACCAGACTTAATCTCTAGAACATGACACATGATAAAATATTTCCCACACATTTCAAAGCATTTCATCTACTGATAATGGAATTTTGTGACTATATCGTCAACAAGTTAAATGTTCCATAGGATACACCAGTTTCACAGGTGTCTTGGCTCTTATATCCTTTATATACACATTACAATGTTAAATGCAGGTTTTACAAGGAAGGTGCCACTGCAGTGATGGTGGCTTGTTTACTGTTACCTACAACTCAGATTCTTCTAAAAATTTCAGACAGTAATGAAAAATGTCGGCCACAATGTCCTTAACACTAAGATGACGTTACCATATTTGGCAAAAGAGATTTTCACTTTATCATATTAGATCAATAAATGCAGAATAATTAAGAAGCTGGAACTAGAGAATATTTTGCATTTTTCCTTAACACTGTTGATCCAGGCTTGGTAATTCATTTTCTGTAGATCAAGCAATTGATTAATCAGATAATTTTTTCCGCTCGACTAAAGCATGTATTAATTCCAGTTAACCAGTCCAGCTATCACAGTGCTGCTGCAGTATTTGGGTAAGATGCATGCCAATATCACTCATGGCTTACAGGATCATTTCTGCTTGTTCTTTGTGTTTGCATAGGATTATCAGATAACCTCTAGATTTGAGAGAAAGTGTAAGCATGATCTAGCTCACTATCAATTAATAGCAGCAACATTTAGAACTGGAGTTACCCAAACAACTGTCAAATTTATTGCTTCTGAAACAGATGATGAGGGATGATTTTGAAAATTATATTCCAGCTGTTGCAGCTGTCCTGAAGCATAACTTTCTTCAAGCTTTAACTGTTAAGTTTTGAGCAAGGAAGGACCCAAAATGCAGACACGGTCTGGATTCTAGTGGTTAACCAGTTTAATATAACTGAAGAGAAACAAAGGGGCGAGTAAAACAACTAAGTACTCAACCTGACAGGGCTTCACAATACAAGTACAAAATTAATGTCTAAACCATAAACAGTTGGAGTTAGATGAAACAACTCTAAATAACAACTAAAACAAACCCAGAGAACAAACCAAGAATCTTGCTAACAGGAAAGACTGAAAAAAAACAGTCCAAAGGTAACCAAGAGAAGAACCAAATGGGAGACTGATACAAACAAACTTACAGAGCGGACTGGCAGGGTATGCTTCACAGAAAGACAGATGATGGGAGCAATGAGAAGTAGAGAACAGATGAGCCAGCAACCAGACTGAGGGAAGGGAGGTGAATATAAAGGCTGAAGACCAGAGTATAATAAGTGACAGGTGGAGACAATGAATGATGATTAGGAACCAGGGTAAAGCTGGGGCAGGAGAGAGGATACAGGACAAGAAGTCTAACCAAAATAAAAGCACAAAACAGGAAGCAAGTCCACAAACTATAACATTAGCCACTATTACTGATCTTTCTGAAACACTGGTGTTTTATGTGATATTTTTTTTCTGAAGTCAAATAACTCACATTCCACACTCAGCAAGCTTTTAAACAACACTTTGGGACGGCTGTGGCTCAGGAGGTAGAACGGGTCGTTTCCTTAACTGGAGGATTAGCGGTTTGATTCCCGGCTTGTCCAGTCAACATGTCGAAGTGTCCTTGAGCAAGACACTGAACCCCCAATTGCTCCCAGTGATGTCACCGATGTGTGAATGTATGAGTGCTTGGGAGTGCGAAAGGGTGAATGGCCAAGTAGAGTAAAAGCGCTTTGAGTGTGTTGTAAAGCGCTATACAAGTATAAGACCATTTACTTTGGCAGGAGAACAAACTGAACATTACATAAAGAGAGAAGAGAAAAGATGCCTTACTGCTGCTTATTTGCAGTGGAGAACTTTTTAATACCACTGTCAGGAGTGGACACACTTGGTTACTTTCCAACACTGAGCACTCTATGGTCACTATGCAGTTCTTGTAAAGATGTGTAAGTGCGGGAAAGAACTTGCATCATGGACTTTGAGACTCTTCATCAACTGCAAACAATTTTATTCTCCCAGAGAATTTTGATCGTTCATTCTGGTCACAATGTACATAAGATCGCAGGCCCAGGCCAGCACACTGCAGCACCTAGCTGAACAGATGGAACTGAAGCATCCTGACTTCCCACTCATTGTTCTAGGAGGTTTTAACAGAGCAAATCTCACATAAGAACTGCCCAAATACAGACAGCATGTTCCTAGCTGTACTGTACTGTATGTTGTTCAAACCTGCAAACTTTAACACACCCCATCTTTCTTTGAGAAGTTTTAAATAGGCTTTTCTTGACATAAAAAGAATAATTAATCTCTCTGATTCCTTTACTATACTGTACAAGGCATCCATCAAAACAACAACAAATAGTTCTTACAATCTGAAAACCAGTTTGTCTGCTCAGCTCATAAAAACCTTGCTCTCTATCTCAGTTTTCTTGACAGTGGGAAGTCTTAACAAACCCTTTCAGGCAATGCTGTGTTATTCTAGGACATACAAATCTTACAATGAACCATCCCCGATCTGTTTTTTGGATTATGATTTTGTCCATTCTGCTGCAGATCGATCAATAAAGTAATCGAAATGATGTTATAAAAGAGGAAGTGAGCACTGCGGTAATGTGTACCTCATCTTTTCGTTTGTTATGGCTGCAGCTTGCTATGCTATCCTTCGGTCTATCAACAGCCTTGGGGGGCCATTCATAATGTACACACAGGGGACTGTAACAACTCCATGAAGGTGAAATCTCCATATCTGCTCCAGGATGGTGTATTGATCAGACCCCGGTAAGGCCACAAGGAGCATGGGGAGGGAAGGGCATGTGGGTGTAAGCAAAGAATATGCGTGCAGACATACACACATACAATTTCCTCCCTAATCTACTACAGATCAGTGTTCAAGTCCTCTTGGCTCTGGCCCCAGCTGCTGATTTAGCTATAGTGTTAATGAAGAAGCAGAGTAATTGCACTGGAGTGGAGTGAAAACACACACACACACACACACACACACACACACAAAATGACATGCAAAAACTTTATGCTGTATGTACAAATACAAAAATGCAACTATGCAGACAGAAACACATACATTATTACAATAATACAGTATTTCCTAGGGGTAAATATAATTGTGCATCACAGGACTAATGGAACATAGCTGGAATATTCAGTAATCAGTATTCAGGATCAATGAGTCTAATTACTATGTTATAATAACTAGGATGTGATAATCCACTAATATTACAAAGTTAGTTTGCTCACATCACAAAACATATTTTCCTACTACTGTAAGTTTAGTTTCATTGCCTAGGTTTTGAGATATCCAGTGCTTAGGCTTTTCCATCTAAACCAATATAATGCACGTGACTGAATTAGTTTGTTTCTAAAAATACCAAAAAACCAATTTAACTTTATTTATGTTAAGTGTTTTAATTGGGAACAATATTCTTCTGAGAATAGTGACCTTAGTCTACAGCAAAGTCTGTGGACATATGTGTTTTTACAGTACTGCAAGCTCAAGTAAATTAATTCCATTTATCTTCATGGTATTGGGTTGGTAGCAGCAGCTCCATCAGTGGAAATTGTAACTCGCAGCCTATCTAGGCCATTTAAACCAAACCTCTCTTTGTCACTAGATACCACAACAAGCAAGTGGGTGAAGGTTTTGTGACCTGAGTGAAAAGTCCCTTTAATGTGGCAAAATGGAGGAACACTACAAACTTGTCTGGACTGGCAGCTTCGGCTGCACCGCGATTCACTATTTACTGCAACACTCACAGTATCCTATTAAAACACACAGATCCATTCAACCTGTCACATGAACTTGTTCATCTCCTTCTGCTTGACCAATCAAAACACCAACCTATTTTTTTAGAGCTACAGCCCCAGCTTCCCCTGCTCCACATCAGACATCTAGCATGTAGTATCTAATTCTATATTTCCACCCAGAAGGACACTTTGGCTCTATCACTTCTGTCGAACGTGTTCTCTTATATTGAAAAGAAAAGACTAATATAAAGATATTTCACAGTGTGAAATTTATTATGCATTAACGTATCAAAATAAGCATGTGCACATGGATCTTGACTGCTTAGGAAAAACAGAAAGACTGACTCCAACTTGGCGGTATACAATATATGTATGAAAAGATGTTACTATCTGATTGGTCCAAAACTGTTGGGGCAAAGTTGTGGTTTAAACTTAACTCTCCCAAGATTGGTCCTTCAATCCATCCATCCTCCAATCATCCTCTCTGCTCCAATGGTTGTAGACAGCGCCCTAAAAAGGGAGGAATTCCTATAATGTCTTAATTCCTACATAGACACTTATGTCTTCCTTTGTTTCCCAGGAACTGCTACATTTTAGACATTGCTCTCCTGTTCCAATGAAACTGCTCTGCCTGTGTGTGTGTATATTGCTTCCTCTTCCTGGGCTCAGATCTAATCTCTGTTTCAACTATTCTAGGAATCCCAATAAACTATAGCTCCCCTGGCCCATTAGCCAGGTGGTGATAATAAATTAGCTGTGGACCCTCTTTGCTAAGCTGTAAATCTAATGAGTTTCAGTGTTTTAGTGAACCAGTCCCCTTGATGTTAACCAGTGCTCCAGTTGGCTAACACAGTAAATACTGACCAGTGATTCAGTGAACACATAGGGTGATGTATTGATATGTAACTACATAAACATAAACACAACTGTGAGATTAAAATATATAAACTTATGTATGCTATATAATAAAAAACCCTAACTAATTATTCATTTCTATCTAAAAATGAAAATCACCCTAACACTTCCTTCTTGCTAGTTTTGTTACTGTAAAGGCCTTTTCACACCGAACGCGACGCGAATAAGCGATATTTTCTTAAAACGCCGCGCTACAAAGATGGATTCCACATCAAGCGACGACGATGTACTGCTTGTCCTGCTACATAAAAAAAGAAAACAAAGAAGGTTTTGGGTCCATCCTATATTGAAAAGAAGGAGAGAACATGGCGAGTTTCATCGATTGGTACAGGAACTGAAGTTGTATCATGGTCGCTTTAGGACCTATTTCAGGATGTTGGTGGGACAGTTTGAAGAGTTGCTGGTGCTGTTGACCCCCCACACGATGAAACAGAAAAATAATTGCAGGGATCCGATCGACCCAGAACAGCGCCTGGCCGTGTGTCTGAGGTAAAAAAAAAAA
>NW_018128081.1:275725-306623 GCF_001952655.1 Monopterus albus | reverse complement strand
GCTGAAACAAATTGGATTAAGCGGTCCGCCATGTTGAATTTGAATTCGACAAGCTGCATTGTGATTGGTCAGAGGTGCTGCCGTCGCCACGACAAGTTGGAAAAATCGACCCGGAGGCGAAAAAAATTAATGTCGCTTTTCGCGTCGCGAAATTACGTCGGCGGTGTGTAATGTATCATTGACAAGTTATTGGTTCGAAAAATATTATTGACGCGCGAATAAATCGCGCGTTAAATTCGCGTCTGGTGTGAAAGGGCCTTAACTGTTAAGAAAGGTCAGTTATGAGGTTCAAATCTGGAAACTTCTTGCTGACAGTGCTTACCATTCTTCCAAAAGATGTTCCTTCATTTGGGGTTTTAAGCGTCTGCATAAACTTTATTGCCAAGTATTTCAGAAATACAAGGAATTTGACTCCAGCCCAATGGTCCCTGATGTGCACAACATAAAAACAGCTGCAAACACCATTAAACTGTTTGATTATGGTATTGGAAGCACTGTCTAAAATTTCCCATGGTGTTCAAATGGGTTGAAATCTGGGGACTGTGAAGGCCATAGCATATATCAAAGCATTCAGTGCCCTACGGCTGGGGCCACTGTCATCCTGGAAGAGAGCAGTCATTACACAGGTTTTCCTTAAATTTGTCAGCCATCTGTATAAAAGACATGCAGTCATCTCTTTGTCTTTCAGTACACCTTGACACTTATCCTCTCCCTTATGCCCAGCATCCAGAACTTTGACTGTTTCTGCACCGGAGAGTTCGGCCTGTCTTCAGCTCTGCTCTGCCATTGTTCAAAAGGTAACCCTAATGTGTCTGAGGCAGTGCTATGGTTTACACTAAAACCTGAAAATAATTGTAATTCTCATGTTGGTCCTTGTTCAAATATCTCTTGTTCAAATATCTTTGGACATTAGCAAACCTCAGAATGCTACAAACTAGACTGACAGAAATTGTAGAAAGCTTTTTGGTTGGATCAAGGCATTCCATTTATCTGATGATCACTTCTACTGCATTCATACAAGACTACTATTGTTTGCTAGTAGCATTAGACTGTGTTGGTTGTTTTCAGCTTTTTGAGCCTAAACTAACCGTTTCATCACACTGCTGTAATTTGGTTTAGAGTATATCAATCACAGTGTGCCTGACCTCAGTTTGAATGTGTTTCTTTGATTTCAAACACATTATTATTTGAATGAAGACCTTGATCTGTGGCATAGTTCAGAATGGGAATACTCCTTAGGTGCTGAAGTGCTTGTAGTCTTTTAGTGGTGTCTATTTACGTTATTGTATTACTGTATGTTTTAGCTTTTTTATTTATTATTATTTGAACAATTCCTTAGTTAAAAATTAGCAGGTTTCAGCTTTTAGGCTGTTTTTCTACATCAGATGCTTTAGATGCTGCAGGTGAAACATACATATTGTTCTGATATTCTGGCAAAAAAATGAAGTCAACATTGTGGTGAGAAGATTAGCTTTAGCTCAGTATGTGTTTCATTTCCTGTAGAATGTTAGTGTGATATCATCTCATAAGTACAATAGCAAAGTGGTGACAAAGAGGTACTGTCACACTTTTATGAACAAAGAGAAGTAATCATTTCAAAAAATGCCTTAAAAAAGGAAAGTTATTAGCTCTCATCTCTGTTTTTACACCAGAGAAGGTTTGCAGAAGGAACTAACTGTATGGCACTGCAAACATCAACCAATTTTGTAGCAGGAAAATTGTCATTCCTCTCATAGGATATCAGTAAACATAGCTGTAATTGTGGCCCTTGGGACAGTGACTCTAGAATTTAAATATACTGTAACTTTCAGTAAAAAGATTTAGTAATAATATTATATTGTAACATTTCCGAGTTACAGAGAATTAAGGATATATATTTGTGCGTTAGGTGTCCTCCAAACAAACAATATTCACCAGTTTTACAGCTTAGCCTACAGGGGGGTGAAGGTGGGAGGTGGAGGCATTCCATTAAAATTTGAGGTCTGTACCCATCCATCACTGCTGGCCTCTAAGGGGACATTAAAAAAGTAAAATAATTAAAAGGACAGCATGACATTTGCATTTGTATTGGTGGGGAAAACAAGCGCTGCCTGAACATATTGTGGTGACTAACAAAAAACTGATGACGACAATATTCTTCTCAAATGCCAAACAATGGTCTTTTGCCCTCACTCTGATTCTTCTCACTTACTCATCATTCTCTTTAGCTCCTCCGTATCAGTGTTTTTCTGTTTCTGTCTCCCACCTGCTGACATTGTCCTCACCTGCACCTGACTTCTCCCATAGTCTACACTCTCCTTTTGTAATGCAAACATTTTACATGCTTTCCTGCTTGTTACACATCATCTTCTCCTCATTCTTCCTCCTACTGCATGTAGCTCCTATTGGTGACAGCGCACCCCCACCATCTGACACAACATGTCACTTGGTGGTGGTGGTGGTGGGGGGGGGGTCTGCATGGCATGATAGTTGAAGCAAAGGGCAGGGGGGTTGCAGAAGGCACTGACTTCATGGCACTACAAACATTAAGCTGACCAGAAAGGGAGCCAGGCGGCTGCCCACTGGCTCCTCAGTCACATGACATGCTGCAGCCCACATGGCAAAACACGAGCGTGGGTGGCATGTGTATGTTGTGTATGGATGACATCCCATGTAGCCTACAGGGCCAGATGAGTGCAGTGGAGGCTGAATGGGAGAGAGAGGAGGTAATGGCAGCACACAGCATCTCTTTTGTTTTCAGACAGAAAAGAAAGGGAAGTATTTTCTCACTGCAGCAACACATGCCTCCATCAGCTTATTCAACAGCTCTAAGTGATGCACTTTTGGGTCTTTATATGTCATAGCAAAAAGAGACCAATATGCACCAACATTCAAGATTCAGTAGCATCTGACGCTCTAGCCAGACATACACACACATAAACACAGTCAGACAGAACTGCTCTGATCCAAGCAATGGGCCAAACTCAACTGAATCATTCCTTCATTATTTGGAGATGTTGAATCAAAAGGAAGAGGTGGAGGGGGCAGAAAGGAATAAATATGGTATAGGAGAGCAAGAGAGAGGCAGAGAAGCACAGAGATGATGCATAGGTAGTTCAGTAGGTGAGTGTGTGCAAGTAAGTACACACATTCAATCCAATACACAATCTGGGCCTCAAAAAGATAATGTGAATGAAGATCACATGGCCTCTCATGAGCAGTTTCCATGGTCGTGGGTTGCAGCTGACATCATGTCTGCTTAATCGAGCAACAACTGAAGCCACCACTACCCAACCACATGGTGAATCACCTGCATGATTCTGTCCACCCAATGCATTCTGAGTCACACTTCTTCAGATAATATTGAAAACATATGGAAAACACATTTGCCTCTGCATCACAGTCCATGATGAAATATTTATAAGTGCACTAATCAAAATTTTTATATAAACTGAGTGGGAATTTTAAGAGTTTAAGATGTCTGAAGGGTCTCCTGCAAATACCCTAATAAAAATACAGGTCAGTGACCTTCAGTGCTTAAGCATCACTGTGCTGCTTTCAGTGTTGTAGTCAAGTCACTAAACCTCAAATCTGAGTAGAGTCTCAAGTCCCCAGTGTTCGATTCTGAGTGAAGTCTGCTTCACCAAAAAATAGTCAGTCAAGTCAGAGTCAAGTCACTGTTATCCAAATCATCAAGGTCTACCTTAAACGCAACTGACAAAGCTCACCCATTAAAAAAGGAGCTGACTTACTGCATGTGACACAGTAGCCAAAAAAAATGCAATTCTTCTTAGCACAGTGCAAGTGGAGCATGGAGGTTTGATTTAGGTAAAAGAGTTATTTTAGTAAATGTGACACCATAGTTTCCACATGCTTTCAGTGAGTACGGATGCATCTGTTTTTGTATTTGATCCAAGAAATAGACAGTCAATTACATTACATTTAGCACTTTACTAAAGTAATGCTAACCTGGCTGTGTGGACAAAAACTGTCATGTATATTAGATTTCTTCTCCTTAAAACCACAGTGGGTGTCACACTTGACTGAAGGATGAGTAAGGAGGCTCAGGCAAAGATGTGTTTAGTTCTTGTTTGGGCATTTACTACATCACAGTGCACATCAACATTAAGAACAGCAGCCACATTACCTGTAAAACAACTTAGAATGGACTAAACCACAAGCAGAATTTAATGCAAACAATTAGGCCAAAAAAATACTGCATGCAGTAGATTTACTGTAGAATGTATGCAACGTTGTATTCACCGATTTAAAAAAAAATGTATTACCAAGCTAAATTTAGGTGGTTCTACTTATTTCAGAAAAAAAGCTTTAAAAAGTCTTCCCCTCACTTTAGCATCATGGATCCAGGGAGCACAGGTAAAAGTCTCACACAGCAGTATTCTGATGCTGCAGATACTGTATGCATAGAGTAACTATAAAGCTATATACTGCTGGCATGCCTGATTGCAGTACTGGTCCAACTGCCCATACAGTTCATGATTCATTCTTTGTGCTGGACTGAAAAACGGCAAATTAACAAATCCACCCATGTCACAAAAGCACAATGATAAATACACACGTAGCACAAAGCACAATAGCACGAGAAAGAAACTGTCGTTATTTTGATCATTCCTTTTCTTACTGAACACCAGATGGATCATTATTGTATTTGTTCAGTTATAATTATTTGATAATGCAAATAAGTAGATTGAGGCACTTCTTATCCATGTTTCAAAAGCCCCCTGTTTTTATTCTATGTATCAGTTTGGTTAAATAGTAAACTGGGAATCACAGACTGAAAGCAAACAATCAAATGAGCCAGTTTTCCTAAAGCAAAACACATCCTGGGTCTTAACGACAACCCTCATGCAGATTTGAGTGAAGTCAAATCTCAGAATATTTTAACTCCTTATTCATGTATTCATGAATAATATTCTATCATTTATGTACCAGCCTTTATTTTGAGAGAGAGACAAAGCGTGACAGCAGTGTGAGGATGGATGAGGGCTGCATTAGCCAGTGTGGTAATGAATGGAGGAAGAGCAAGCTGAGCGATTCAGTCGCAACATAAAACAATGCAAGCAAGGTGACTTTCTCTTAGCTAACCGTGTGTATGTGTGGTTGTGCCCCCTTACAGCAGCATGAAGTAGCGAGTGTGCCATGGTTTGATGGAAGCTAGCTTGGCTAAATAAAAGGCATGTTGGAAGGTGCTCGACTGAGGTTGGCAGCACATCACTAGACGTTCCTGGCTCTTGTGAGAACTGAGAAGGTTGTGATGGAATTGGGCCAGCCTGAGACACAATTGCATATTAATGTCCCTATAATAAATTTTAAAATATCATCAAGTCTTTTGAGATGTCACAAAACAAGAATATGAAATATGAATTTCTGTAACCATATCTGAGTTTTAAAATGAGCTTTCTGAAAGTTCAAAAATATCAAGAAGAAAGGAATCCTGCACAGTAGACGTGCTAATAAACTATATTGCTTTGTTTGTAAAATAAGATTAAATATAATTTAGGAAAACCACCTTTCAGTGGTGGTAATGCAGCTTAAATGTATCATTCAGATGTTGATCATTTAAAGAATTGATAACTGTTGTTTTAGCAACCTGAGTTAGTCAAATGAAGTAGGCGTCTTCCGAAGTTAGTCTTTTTAGTACAAAATTCCCTCTTTCCAGTATATCTTTGCTGAACTGCGGGTTTAGCAACACAAAGGCATTGTTTGATTGTAGAATTTGCTGATATAAACTCTATAAGCAAAGTTATACTTCACTGATTTTAGACAAAATAGCATCAACATTTTGTGGCTCATGTGTATTAAAAACCTTCCGGTGAAGTAGTGAGAAAAAGGCATTGAAAGCAGGGCTTCAGTTAACTTGCTAATTTAAGATGCGTGGTGCTGAGTATTGATAATAAACTAGAAAGCCTCTGAATAGAGATTCAAGCTAGAACTTTGCACTGGTTTCTTCACAGGACAAAAACCTAAAGGATCATTTCATTGTCACAGTCTTGGATTTCCCCATTTTAAATGATCTGTCTGTTACTGAGTACTAAGAACAGCTGGAGGAGACACATGGACCTGTGTTTCAGATACAGATCCAAACAAGAGCACTCAGAGAGCACATGTCCCTCCGCCCAAGCACAACATTCACTTACACAAATGGGTCCCTTGTAAGAAATGAGATCCAGAACAACACAAAATGTGTCCTAAAATCCTTGATCCGGATCAGATCTGGATAATCTTTTAGAGTATCAAAGGCAGATATACTGTGCATCCTACCTGAACATTTCAGGGTTCCTGCACAAAGACACAAATTAAACATAAAAACATAATGCCATTTCTGAGAGTGCTGTTAAACTGCAGCAATCGATGCAGATATTTTACAGCTCTGAGCTGCCACCAGTTGTCCCTTTATTATCATTCCTTGCAGCAGAATAAGTAATGGTGAGCAAAATGTAAATAACAGGGCACTTAATATTTCTGGCTCCACTCACAAGCTCCAAGAGCCAGTGAATACATTATAAATGACCTGAAACAACAGCACATTTTCATCACTCTTATTTCATCATAGGCGAACCTTACTTTCAGACTGCTGCACATTGGGAGGAGTTTGAACGGCACACTCAAACTGATGCTGTAAATTACATGTGACAGAAGCAATTTTGGGATATTTTCTCACACACAAACTGCAGTAAGTGTTATGAATTAGATTAAGCAAGAAAATATTGAAAGTCTGATACTTCTGCTGCCAACTCGGCAGCTTTAATTGATAATGTAATTGTATTTGCCTTCTCCTTTCCCTTTTGTCCAGAGAAAGTATGCAGATTATTATTTTTTGTCATTGCTAAAACAACTACTCTCACTGGATAAACAGCAGGAAAACTGGCAGTCCTAAGACACTGAAAATGTTTATTCAAATGTAGTTATTATGTTACGTTATTATGTAGTTATGTTTGTAATGAACAAGAGTAATGTACAGAGAGTACAGTACTGGAAAAGCAATACTATTCATGTACTCTCTCTATTCATCTGAGTCCCTCCTACCTCTCTGAGGCAGCCCATGAAGTTGTTGCTAACTGGAGATCCAGGCAAGTCTGCAGTGCTGGGGCTCCCGCCCACATAGAAGAAATCATCAGAGCCCAGCATGGTGTAGTCTTCCTGGGTGTAGCCAGTGGTGGTGAGGATCCCATCGACAGAGATAGTCACCTGTTGAAGGTGAACACATAGCCAAAGCCAAGCCATTACATTCTGGTTTTTGATCAAATGCTGTGTATAAAACACTCCTTCTTCCTTGGTCTGCATTTGAAATAAGCTATTTGAATGTTTCTTAAGTTTACACAATGCAGGTTGGTTTCTTTTTAACCTTTTTTGTTTAACAAAATCATTTGGTACCTTGAAGAGATTGTTTTGGACCAGACAGTGTTTGGATCTTGTTAATGGAATTTTTTGCCATAGGCTTCACAGGACAGGTAAAGAAAATATGGCAGAGGCATATTTTCTTTATCTTTGATGGGGGTAAGAGAATGGATCCTAGGTTTGATTCTGAAACTTCAGGTTGGGGGAGGGTTAGTACAATGTTCAAACCAAGGACAAATTGATTGCACTTGTCTTAGGTTTCGGGATTTATCTGGTAACTGCAGACACACACATTTACAGAACACGCATATATAAATTCACACACAAGCACACAGACATGTGCACACACGCCTGCACTTGTGCACACAATCATTCTCACACAACCGGCCTCACATTCTCCCCGGACATCTACTGTACATCTCTACATATATCCACGCACGTGCAAAACAAAGGGAGGCTTTTCACACCACATCAATGCGCAAACCAAGATCATCACTGTTAGAAGGCAAATTAAACACACTCAACTGGAAATGTAAGGGAGTAAGTGGATCAATGTTGCCATACAAAGCTGGAGCAGGCCACACGTGGTGCAGTGGCTCATGCACAGTCAAGAGCCCATATTCAAATACACTCTCAGAATAGCTGATGCTGATCTCTGATCAGGTTTAGCTCAGGTGCCATAGTTATATTTTTAATGTCACTGGAGCAGACAATAATCCTAGATCAGTATGCTTATTCTCAGAAATGTTATGAATATGGGCCTATAAGGGTGAGGGTGAAGGTTAGCCAAAACACACAAACACCACTTTCACCAGCATGCTACAAAAACACACACAAGGAGGGCAGAGTGAGTGATACAGTGATAGCTGGAAGGTGAGTGAGTGGATTAGTGTGTCAGTGGTTATTCTGGGTGACACAGCAGAGGTGATGAGAGTTTTGGAGGTGAGAGGTCAATGAGGTGTGGGCATGCCATGCGCCATAGTGAGTTGGAAACAACTGTCAGAGCTCCCGCAATGAAGGTTAAGGGTTGCCATTTTTGATTGTTTCTTTTTTAGGGCTCAGTGTCGAGGTCACCATCTTTGGGATTGTGGTAAGCTTCTGTCAGTTCTGGACGACAGTCCTCACAAAAAATGGGGACTTTTTGTGTGAGAAAAAGAAAAGAAAAAGTAAGTTGCCTTGACAAAGGCAAAGAAGACAATTTTTCTTTTACTTGTTGGAAATCTACGGTAATGTGGAGGAAACAAAGAGAAAAAAGTAAAAGCCAGAGTGAAAAAGAAAAACAGGATGGGGGATTGTGGGATAAAGAAGGAGGTTGTTGGCAGGTCAGGGAGGAAATTGAGAAGAAGCGAAGAAAGAATTGCCTGGTAATACAAACCCATCTCCTCATTTTTTGATAAGAGTGTCTAGGATGGAACTCAAAGAGAACGAATAAAAGAAGAGAGGGGGAGGGGACACACGGCAAACCCAAAAAAAAGACAATAAGAATGATATCTACCAGACAATGTAGTTTGTTTACCATAGCGTGTCCAATGCCTGATTGCTTTCCAGAAAAAGGGGAAGAAAGGAAATCAAAAGAGTAGTGAACAAAAAAGGTTGTTAATAAGGATGGACAGAACAGAAAAACCAAAAGCAACGATGAAGATGTTAGTTAGTACATTAGTTGGTCAGTTGTTGGTTAGTAGTAAATAATGACTTTTATCATGGATGAGTTAGTGTTGTGGTGAATAAACACTACATGATTTGTCGGAGATTTGCTGCAGTAACAACGTGCCTTCTTGCCATCCTAGCCAAATTTTCTACATCACAGTCCTGTGGGGGGGAAAAAGACAAGTACTGTAAGATGTGGGACTTTTAGATCAAAATTTCTGTAGGATGGCTGAAATCCCAACAAACTTGTAGTGTTTTGTTCACCCTCAGTCTAACAAAGTGTGCCTTTTAAAGAGGAAAGAAAATGACAGTGAAAGAAAGACAGATCTGTAGAAAGAAAGAAGAAAACAGGCAGGCAGCCCTCGCTCTTAGCTTTTAACCTCCTAAACTGTGTGTTACTCTGTTGGGATTTTCAACTACAACTATTTACTGACCTGTGGAGCACATGCTTACTGTCAGGGAGGGTCAAGAAGTCGGCACTTACTTGTTGTGCTGTTCTGAGAGCAACGCTAAGTGCTGTCTCACCTTGCAGACAAACTAAAGGTCAGCCAAAACAGTGAATATGCTACAGAACCTCCATACAGGACTAGGTATCATTATTTTGTTTGTCTCTTTCAACAGCATCCTCTTGACAACACCGATTCATACGAGCTCCCCCCAACTGCAATGCTGATTTTAAATTACATTAAGAAAACTGTAAATAATATCAGTCTAGTAACATATTCTGCTTATGCACAACAGATGCATATCTTTGGTGGAAATGTATCTCTGTCTTTAAAAAGCAGGAAGATCATCTGAGCTATAAATACTGCATTAATGGATGGCTCAAAGGCAAACACTCTGTGCCTGGCATTAAAGTGAAAGTCTATATTCTTCACAAACATAAAAACAGCTTCTGAAAGCAAGGAGATAGTGACAATGCCTGATAGAAGTGCCATCTTAGGGAAGAGATGAAGCTAAAAAAATTATCAGAGAACTTTAATCTGAGGATACAGCAAATTTAAGTTCAATATGCTGATAAACAGGAGAGAAGGAAATACCTACAGTACAGTAGCATAATGGTCCCTAAGTTCTCAATCACATGCTTTTTACCTATTCAACTGGTAGAACAAAAATTACACAATGAAATTCAATGAAAAAGAATTCCATGTAAGCTTAAAAATAACTGAAAAATTATGACTTCTATTTTATGTTACTGGACTGTGGCGATGGAATGACAACCAGTCAGAACAAGGTGACATTCTTAATGCCAGCTCGCTCTCAAAAGCTCTTGGAAGCAGCTAATCTAAAGCAAAAATAAATAAATAAAAATCCGCTTGTGTCAAAGCTCTGTCCAGCTCTGCTACCCCCGATTACCTGTCTCAGGTTGCGCGTCACTTTGATATCGTGCCAGGCGTTGTCATTGAATTTTCCATTGACTGGTTCGACAATGGCCTCGAAGGCCCCAGAACCCAGATTGATAACGAGCGATACAGCTCCATCTTTTAGCGCCAGATTGACGTAGTCTGCGGATTTCCCAGTATGGAGGAGGAGACCGTTGCGTTGCCAGGTCTTGAAAGACAGCGTGATCTCGTCGCTGCTGCTCTGGATGGGGTTCTGCGACAGGTCGTAGCAGAAGTACTCCGAGCCACGGAAGGTGGCCACATTCTCCTCCCGTGCTGAAAAGACAAAGGGAAAGAACCAAATTGTTACTTTACATCTGATACCCCTACTCATGACAGCCACCAGGTGCTGCACTGTAAAGCCAGGGAGCAATATATTTTCAGCACATTTAGTGCTAAGTTCAGCCTCTAAAATGATGCACATTCTGTCTTTCAAAGTAATTTTTCCCAATGTGTTTTGTGTGGCAGGACAACCACAGCCAAACAGTCATTATTACCTGTTTGCTTACATTTATTGTACAATGTTTAAAACCTAAAAGAAGCCACAATACTCACTGGATCAGTCACAAAGCAATCTCAGTAAATCTGAGAACTACTGTATGCAGAGAAAATTACATCCAGTGAACACACTGACACACACACACACACACAATACACTGCTCACCATAATTACAGTTATGATAATCCCATTATTCAGTTCAGATCATAAAATCCTATATGACTGTGGGTTTAGGTTTCACATACAGCCTCCAAACAGACTGTGTATGATGGAACACTATTCCCCACTAATGGTGCGCATAAATCAAACTTAGCCAGATTTTACAGTTTTATATCACTCCGCTGTTGCAAAGTGACTTCCAGAGCCCTTTTATTTTTTACATCAACATGGAGCGTAAGGTGAGACAGTTCAGGACAGACAGTTCGCAGGGTTCAAGGATGGATGGAAAAAGTGAGAGAGCAGCTAGTTCAACTGTTGGACTAAGGGAGAGTGAAGATTCTATAAGAAAGAAGGAGAAGGTCAAAGCATGTGCTGCCTTATGATCTGTGATGACACCTTCTCCTACTACCTCTTAACAGGTCCTCTGACACATTCTGGTCAGCTTGGGTCTGGGTGGATCTATTAGAGAGGTCAGTTATGTGTGAAGTTGAATGTGGCACCACTGACTCAGGGGTAATGACTAGAAGGTCCCTACGCCAAGAACACAGTGTTTGAGGCAGGACCCTTTACAGACTGCAACCTTCAGGAAAAGCCCTGCAAACATGTCAAACAACAAACCGCTTTGGCACTTGGTAACAGTACATATGCCATTACCTGCCAACAAGAACATTTTCAATGTGTCATTTTATTTTTCCACCATCCTGCATTTTCTTGTGTGTACTCACAGACAAGTCATGAGGGCCACAAGACAGAAGAGAGATATGAGAAAGTGAGAAAGACAGAGCACAAGGGCTGCAGGTTGTAAAGCTTCAGTTTGTTGTTTTGAATCAGGCTATATGTAAACATGAGGGAGCAGTGTTGTGGAGCCGGCAGAAGGAGAAAAAATGAGAATACTCAGAGAGAAACAAAAGGAAAGTGGAGTGGGGCTGTGGGATGACAGGGTGTCGTTTCTGGACATGAAGAAATTCTCCCTGTGGCATCAAACCCATGCCCCTGTACAACACAGAGACAAGAGGAAATAGTATGGGAGGCAACAAAGACCCTGTGAAAGCCCTTATCCATGCAGCAGGGGGAATAAATAGCAACCCATTATTACCACAAAGACAGTGCAGCACAGAAAGGCTGCAGAATATACATACACTACAGAATCAAGATCCCTCTCTATCACCACTGCTTTTATGCATTTAAGAAACTGAACACTGTAAATGGTTTGTTTTCTATATTTTGTTATTGCAAAAATGTCTAGGACATCAAAAGCTTAACAATACTGTAGTTTAGTATGAACTGGAAAACAAGTGGCATGTCAGTTTCATCCATTCTGCCCGTGTCTTTTCAGTAAATACAAACTTCTTGAGATGATTAACAAAACACAGATTTATCACCATTTGTGTCAATATTTGAACTAGCATGGGCCAAGTCCCTCCAGGGTCCTCAAGCCAGAAAGAGCCCTTGAAACTTTGGCACTGTAAGCATGTTCAGTAGGAACTGTGGACACTACACTGACACTGGCGGGCCCTCGGCCATGTCTTGCCAGGCTGCCCCTTGCATATGCCTGATGGAAAATGACAGTCAAACATGGGTTGAAGGCTCATTGTCTTTACCTGACTGATTCTGGCTTATACAGTGTATTTTTTAAGTTTTTACAAGCAGTGATTCAAGAGGCATTTTTGAAGCCATTTAAAACGGATGATTGAACAAACATGACTTAAAATGCTAAAAATACCACCGAAGAAGTGCTGTTTGTCTCTATGTTGGTGCTTTCTTTGTAGGCGTGCAGCATGATCATTCTTCAGATTCTCTCCAGACACCTGATCAGGTCTGCTCTCACCTGACCCATGGTACATCGAAAGGTTGTCGTCATGGCAACTTCTCTCATCGACAGTACTCAGCATGCTCTAATTAGGCAGTTTATTTAGGGATTGCTGCTCAAATTACAAGAGAAGCTCATACCATTACCGAATGTACGTACATAGAATAAATGAAACCATCAATGGCTGTTTACTAATCTTGGATGCGGCAAATAATGTAGGCTATGTTAGAGTTAATGAGCAGTAACCTGCTGACCAGTATAATAGAGGACTTGGCAATGCAACAGCTTACAGTTTCTTTTTTAGCCGTGCTAGCAGCACAGCTGAAGAGTTGGCAGTTGCCCCCAGTTCAATTCAATTTTATTTGTATAGAACCAAATCACAACATAGGTCATCTCAGGACACTTTACAAAAGTAAGGTCCAGACCTTACTACTGTTATTATTATTTTAGAGGAAAAACCCGACAAATCCCCCTTAAGCAAGCACTTGGTGACAGTGGGGTGGAAAAACTCCCTTTAACAGAAGAAACCTCTGTCAGACCCCGGCTCTTGGTGGGCGGCTTTCTGCCTTGACCAGGTGAGGTGAGTGGATAGAGGAGAGAGAAACAAAAAGAAAAGCAACAAGACACAATAAACAATCAAATGCTGAGCAGGTTGATGTGGCTCAGGCCACCACTTTGGTCCGGAGTGAAACAAATTTCAGCAACTACTAAATGGATTCATTGATTCCAGAAGATGAATTATACTAACTTTTTAAATTTATTTATTGAAAGGCCCTGTGCCTTTAGTGCTTCTGAAGATCAAGAAATCCTTTTAATACTGTATGATGATTGGAGAGCATCCTGCATGACCTTCAATACCCAATATTATGTTTAATAATTATCATTTATTATAGTGATTCTAAATAAAAGCTTACCGGTCAACGATAGGGTTCCCTCTCCATATGTGTATTAATTATAATGATGCAATTACAAAGTTGCTGTGGATCTGTAAAAACTATCAATATAACATTGTTTCTATGAATAATAGAAAGAGCAAATTGATATAATGTAATATTTGTGCACCTCAGCAATATTAAACCCATGGTAAGTGTATACGGATCTATAAAAACCAGGGGAAATGCATTGCCTGTTGAGACATGTTCTGCACAAATCTGTGGCTTTTATATTGATCATAAAGCAGGGTCATTTTCCCTTACTTTCACCATAGTCATCAATATTTCATTTGTGTGCTGCCTAGCCCATGCACTGGGGGCTGAGATTCGATTTCAAAATCCAGTGGAAGCAATTAGCTTCCTTGATTATCGTCTTCCATTCTCTTCCGCTTCCACTCACTGTACGCACCCATGCTGCCTGAGCTCGCCCTCCAGCCTCACCCCAAGGGCCTTCGAGTATGGCGCTCTGTCAACATGCAGAGCTCCGGTGCACAATCTTCAACCTTAAGATCATCACAGAATGCCAAACTGCCACCAATCACTGTGGAATGCAAAACACTTAAAGCACGTACAGGGATCCATCATTATACTCTAATGAGTTTGATGATAGGATCAGCGATAGGAGGCATAGTGGTTATTGTGTCAAAAGACTGACTTCACCTGGAACGCTTGCAGCACAGGCTAGCTGAGCCTCTAGCATTATTCCCAAGGAGAGTTTTCTCTGGTGAACTTAAGGCAATCTGTGCTGACATACAGCACATCAAATGCATGTTTGCACTACTTTTGCAGATAAACAAGCCTGAAGCTCCAGACCTAAACATAGAAAGCCAAGTTGTGCTTTTAGCTATTGTTGTCTGTGCGACACCCTCAGGAACCGAAGTCATCCAAGGTTGCAGCGTCATCCCACACAATGCATTTAACAAAATCCATGCTTCTTCACACCCTTCCTCTCTCACTCCTCATTCGCTCTTATCCTCCTGTCCTAAAGTGATACATTAGCATAATTTTCTAATAACTGTTAAAACAGCATGGTTTGCCTGATGCTGCTAAGCATGAACAATGTGCTTCACCACTTCTCAGCGTGAGGCTAATGCTAACCATGCAACTGTACGGCTTAAAGTTCAGTGGTGAGCCATCACGTGTCAAATTAACTTGGAGCATCATATGTGACGTCTCTCTTCAAAGCCAGGCGGCACTGTCAGACAGACTTATGTTGGAGGGCGATTTATACTGCATGGTAATATTCAGCCATACATTTACTAGCGAAATGCTGCATGGAATAATTAAATTCAATCTAAAATAAAAAGGTACAGGGAGAAAGTTGGGTATTTAAGGTTTCTCAGGGATTTACTATATACAAACTGTGTTTAATGTGTTCTCTTCATGACAACTTTCAAGATGTCCCATGACATATCCAAGAGGCTGAGATGAATGGTCACCCCTGACACTAAATTTCTCATGCTTCACATAACCTTGTGAGGCCGCGACAGTTGACCTGTCTCCACACACAGACTGAGGAGGGGGAGAGTGACAAAGACAGAGACAAACATAAACAGAAGTGTCATGAAAAAAGCTAATGTCTAGAACAAAAAGAAGTGAGAGATTGAAGCACAGACAGGGAGAAAAGGCAGGGAGGCAGGGAGACAGTGGCAGAAAGGGAAGGGAGGAAAAGAGAAAGAGCTGCTTCCAATGGTTCTTTGGAGAAACAAAGTGACACTGTGCATTAAGACTAGCAGTGACAAGCTGTCCCAGCGGCTTGCGATGCCAGCATTGACAAACCTTATTACTGCACCTGATAACACACCTGCCAAATCCAACTCTCTTTCTCCCTGTTCACCTCCTTCAAAGCACAAATACCACTGTGATGGTTTTACACTCAGGAGACCGTTTCTGCAATAGTAAAATCCCCAGTGAAAGGCTTCATAAATTAGAATACAAGAATGTGATTTCAAAGATTCTTGAAGGACCTCATGCTGAAAAAAACACATTGCATCAAGATGTTCAGATTCCATTATTGCTTAAAATAGTGACTTGTTTTATTGCAATATTTACAAGGTGCATAAATAAAATAAACCTTTCCCAAGTTCAAAATGTTGAAGCTGTAGAAACTGCTGCAGGGAGAAATGAGAAAAATGACAGCATCTTCACTGCAACAGAGTATGACTCATGATATATAACAGACAGGCCTGTATATAGAGGGGGAACAGGGTGGGTCGGCTTCCATGCTTTTATTATAATAATAAAATAAGAATATTTATATTAAATTAACTGTTTGGTCTGATAGTCCACAACTTTACTGTTTTGGTTCACTCTCACCAACCTTCTTGCAGCAGCAAGCAGCTGTTTCAGCAGAAAAGTTCTGGTAAACCATCTGTGCACTGTGTTGCTGGCACGTAACAGCAGACAGACCAAGTTAGCAACTAGCTGGCAAATGTAGTGGAGAATGTAGCCATTAAAGAGCCTGATACTTCCCTTAGAGAGCTGGCGAAATTGAAACCAGAGCTAGAAGAGAGTAAATATTGGACTTTGTGTTCATTAATTTGTGGCCCGATGCTAATATTGTTTTGTGTCAGCTGGATGTATAATTAAATGTATAATTATGCAACTGCTTGCCATAACTTATCTGCCATAACAGCTTTATACACAAAATATGTCTGTGTCACAGTTATAGGTCGCCCTGCTGCTACCATGTGGTCACAACAATAATTAATACTTCTTTAAAATTCCAATCTTGCACTGTAGTTTTAATTGGACCTAGAACTCAAAACACATAGACATAAACATATGATGTTTTCATCAGTGCCTCAGATTCTGTAATCCATTTTTAAGAAGTCTGACTTGCTGAATTCACAGCAACACAGTGTTCACACCCTCGCCTATGTTCTTTGTGTTTGCTCAAAGGACAACATTATTCTACAGAAACTGCACAAAACATCCTGGTAAAGAATAATGTAAAGCTGCTGCTTCAAGTGGTATATGCATGCCCACTGAAAGAATCTGACGCATTCCTCCTCTGTCTTGGCATTTGAATGTAAAGTAGCAAAAAATGATCATAATGAAGTGAAGAACAGATAACTCAATATAAAACTTTAGAGTAAATGTACTTTCCACCTCTGTGGACAGGCACTGTAAATGTTACTATCAAAATGTTATCTGCATTAGTGGAGACATGGAACAAAGCTCCCTTGTGGCCACTCGCTATGAAAACCTATAGTCACCGTCGCCTTGGCTATGGTTTTCAGCATGTTCACGTGTGCTTATGTGTGTCACCGAGGTTTCTTATTGACTGCTCATGGTGGAGTCTCCATGGAAGTGAGTGATGAGGTATAGACTGACTGCATGGGGGATACTGTGAATGGTGGGAGTGAACAACTGAAGGAAGGGGGTGTCTGAAGAATCAAAGCAGGCGCCTGAGGTCCAATCCCATCAAGTGGGGCAATTGTGCGGAGCGAATACTGGAGTGAGGAGCTGAGGGTTGAGGATGAGTGTACAAAGGACAGAGACAGAGTAAGACAGCTGTGATGACTGCGCTCCTATTACTAATACTGGACAATTAGGCATAGAAGAGTTGTTTGGACACACACAGAGGAGAGGGAGGGTCTGAGGGACATTGTAGACTAGTCTTTTACTGATCTTCCCAGTCCTCCAGATGCAGCACTATGTATTCCATCAATGTGCACATTTAAGGCCAGATTTAAGTCCACAAAAAGCTTTCTATTTGCTCCTGCAATCTGCATGAAATTAGCATCTGACTGAGGAAAGGAGCAGTCAATTATACAATCAGTGACTGGGGCTACCGTCTGCACGTGCTCTATGAGTGAATGAGAACTCAATTTTGGAAAAGATCACCAAACCCAGAAAATAATAATAATAATAATAAAAAATACTCTGCTCTTTATGTAAAAAACACAAAATAAAATGCTAAACACCTGGTTTTGGGTAAAAGCCTTAAATGAATGCATTCACTCTCAGGAACATTTTGGGGCTCAGTGTCTTGCCCAAGGACACTTTGACATGCAGACGGGAGGAGCTGGAGATCAAACCACTTACCCTGTGATGTGTGGACAAGCCTCCTAAGCCACAGCTGCCCTTGAAAACTATAACAGAACATGCAGTCAGGCCCATTTATCAAATCTGCTCTCATTATTTGCCTGGCTTTGAGTCAGCTTTAGTCGGCCTTATCCGAGATGTAAGAGTAGACAAGAAATGATCAGGATCTTATTCTTAATTCAAGTCTTGAGATTGCTTAGCAACAAGAAGCAGGCAATCAAGCATAATTATTAAATTTGAGAACATTGAAATAAAACTTGGTTCCTAGCTGTTTGGGGAAAGCCAAATGGCAGAATCCATCAGCACCTCAGAGGGAAGAAAGCTGAGGCATGGCCATGGGTAAACGTGTGACTAGCATTTATAAAAGAACTACTCGGCCAAAGGAAACATCTTCATACAGCTCCAGACTTTACATTTTGATGACGTCAGTGGCTCTTTGGTTTGGTTATTCGTTTTCAGCGTGTTCATAGCCACATAATGATTGAATTACTGTACACTGCAGCCACAGTGTTTGTCAAAGGTTTCCTTCTTTAAATGGTTAGAACTGTGGATACCAGTATTATGGAGTCTTGAGATCTCTGTATTATTTCCCTCAACAATCAAATGATATTTGACAGTACATCTCCTGAATGCTGTCTGCAGCAGCAGCATGACAGCTGCCAGACCTGGGCCAAGATGGGAAGTGACGGCAGTGAGTATTGTATTGGTTTCACAGTCTCCACCACTGTGCTGAAAAGTGTCTTGATAGAGTTTCATCACTCTGTGTCTGTGCTGTTCTGTCAGTGGTTTGTTTCCATCTGCCTGCCTGACACATTATGTTTTACCCTAAAATCTCATGATCCAAATTATTTAATGAGTTTAAGCTACAGAGAATTGATGTATTTGCATATTATGTTTGACTTCCTATGCAGTATGTGTGAGCATTCAACCTCTCAATAAAATTAATTTCTTGTATGATGTGTATGAATGTACATTTTTGTGCATTTGTGTACATGCACATGCAGGCTTGCTGTGATGTTTTTGAGTGGATTCTTGCTTCGTGGAACAGGGTTGCAGACAGGTGAGGCCTTTCCTGGAACCTGTCAGTCATCCAGAGCGGCATTGCCTTATTGGCTATTATCTGTCCTGTCAGAAGCCCAGCCGTCCCTCCACCTCGCAACATCAGTCTTTGTCAGTTCGCACGGTGCCTGTAGATAGAGCCATGAAGCACAAAGCTGTGTGCTACTGTCATTATTACTTCTGGTGACATTTGCAGTTGTCCCAAGACTGCTTTAACAAATGGCGCCTCTTATGGCTAATACTAAAATATTTGAATTAGTTTAATGAGGATCCCTTACACTGAAGGATATTTCAAGTTATATTAAAGTTCTGCCTTAGTTTTCACAAATGATGCATCTAATACTGTGTCACCTACTGAGCTTGACATTGCTTTAATATGCTACAGAATATTCTTGCTCTTCACCCAGACAAGCAGGAGGAGCAACTATGAAAAGCAATCAATCTATTCCTTTAAGTATAGTGATACTGCAGTAACAAACAGTTTCATTAAATGGCCGGAGCTGAATAACTGTCACATTTTCTTTACTGTATATAATGTGTAAACAAACATTTTTATCATTTACACATGGCATACTTAATTTGCGCATGCACATTTGCTGGAAAGAATGACCACTTAATCCGATGCATTTAGATCATGCGTTCTTTCCGTCTTTTAATGTAGGATTGACTGTATGAGCGCTTAATTGTACATGGACTCCATGCTATTATTAGTGTTTATATTAACACAGTTTCTAAATGTGTAATGCTACATAATTATGAGTTATGAGAGTCACTATAAAATTCACATTTGTAATTATCTGTAAGGCATATGTGAATTATTTCATTGCCTTCTAACAGAACATCCTGTGTGTATTAAAGAATACATGCACAGTTAAGATAAAGTGACATATTCTAGCAAATGCTTGTGAAAATAAGATGTCGCAAAATCTCAGACTACATTTGGAAGCAAAATACAGCAGTTACATGTTGTGCATTTGAGTCAGCAGAGCTACCAGATGACAAATAATTCATCTTGGTTTGTTCTTAAATCTCATTAGGATTACTAAAATGTTTTAACTGTGTTTAAAATAATCCAATAAAACTCCCAAGCAGAAAACATGAATTAATAAGAATGGGGAAAAGAATAAGTCCCTCTCCTGCACTTGAAAAATATTGACACACACTCCTAGTCAAAGCTGAGGCTATTTAATATTTATTCCCTCTAAAACCTACTCTCCTGCGTACTGGCAGAACATTTACCTGCATGCAGGGAGGTGAGGGGTTAAAAGGGGAACAGAGGGGCTATAAAAGGGACAATGAAATAAACATGACTCACTGTGAAAGAGCCCTTAAAGCCAATATAACTAGATGGCAAGGAAAGAGCAGGGAGCCAAAGGCAGTTAATGACAAGCACCCCCCTCAGGCTCGAACTATGACCTCGTCTCAACAGCCGATCACACTGAATGGCGCTGTAAAGTGATCTGTAATTTGGTTACATTATCGTCCACTTAAATACTGTTTAAATCACTTTTCAGAGAAAAAATAGGTGCGGAATAAAAGATTTAAAAAAAAGAGTATCCCCTCTCATATACAAATGTATGTAGAAACTGTGTACAGTGAATATTTCTTGGGTAGGATGAGAGTCGGGAATAAAGCAGCAGACGACTCAGGTAAATATATTCAACAGCTTATCAAAATTAACAAAAACAAACAAACAAACAAAAAAACACACCGCTGTGGCTTTAAATCCAGCTAGAACCAGTTGTAGCCTGTAGCCAAAACAATATGTGACTCTCGCTCTGTGCATGTAAGAGTGTGTGCATGTGTTAAGACCGTGTGCAGGCATTTGCAATAATGTGCCTCTTCAAGAGATAAGAGCGATGATGGCTTGCTCTCACTTCCTCTAGTTTGTTCTCGTGCTCACTGCAGGGCTTCATTTTATACATGCAAATACACAAGGTACTGTGATCATAACGGGGTACCTATACAGTATACGTCTCAGTATAAACACAAACATTAGTGGGTGAGCTGTAATCCTGACACATGCTGCCGACAAACAACCACACTAATTACACGATTCAAACATGCACACACTCGCATGCAGATCCTCCATCATGTGGCAGCGACACTGATAATAGAGGTCATCGTGTCTGTGTGCCTGGATGTATTTTTGTTCTACATCTTCACTCCAAGTCCTGCTCTTTCTCCACCTCCCTCCTTTATTCTCACCCGTCCCCCCCCCCTCCATTCCCACACCACATATGTTGTGTAGAAAAGTGTGCACAGAGCTTCTGGGTGATTGGGAGTGGGGGGCAGGTTAAACCTTATCCTGGCTTCCTAGCTTTGGTTTAGTTGAACTAAACTCAGCAGCTCCAGCATTTCCCAGCCTGCTTGCAGCTTTCTAAAATTAGCAAAGAGGATCCGCAGCCTCTCTGGGGAAAAGTGGGGACGGACTGACATGTCTGCAGTCTCATGGAATCATCGTAACCGTCACGCCCCTCTCGCTTTAAATTAGATTTGTAGTGTGTCTGTGGTAAGTGTGTCAGCTTTGTTTTTGTTTTCTCTGCACACACTGAACCACTATGTGCATGCTGACATCATACACGTGCACATTCAAATGAATAAGCGAGTATGTGTGGGTTCATCTGTATATGCCAGCTTTTGTCCAAATTATGTTTTGCTGCAATCAGATCCACTGATCCTCACATGCGGAGGTAAATATAGAATTACTGTCACTGAGGAAAGTAGCATTTACTATTTGTAGTTCAAGGTCTGACCACAATTATCCATGCTTGTTAGAGCAACGCCACTGACTGTTTGGCCGCCTGGTAAACAGGCATGTAAGTGTTGTTCCTTGCAGCATGCGTGTACAGACATGTACGTGCATGGCCTGATCTCTGGCCTCCCTAAGAGGGAGAACAACAGCCACAAAACTTAAAAAAAAAAACACATATGTTGACAGATGAGAAAAAATACTTCCACATGCAAATCCAAAGTTCATGGTGAGATTCAAAATGTTCCATAGGTGTATGAAAACCAAGGATGACTGTACATTCATGTGAAACCGCACACACTGGCAAGCTGCTGTCTAGCTCGGAAGTCAATAATATTATCCCCTCTCCATCTTAGCAATGGTTATTAGTCTGGAGAGCGAAACAACTCTCTTCAATGACACTCTGGAGATGAAGGGATAAATCACAGCTGAAAGGATGAGTGTGTGTGGAGAATGAGCCTAAGAATCAAAAAGATGGGGAGAAAGAAAAACACTTCCAGGCACAGACTCAGACATATAGAGATAGTTAAGTCAGCGTTGTATTGACTCTTTATTTTTTGTAAAGTACAGATGATGTCAAGGTAAGTCTTTCTGAACACAAGGACTGATGTTCAGTTTCACAAAATCTGCCTCTCTCCGAGGAAAATACAGTACCTCTGGGTCTTCCTCTCTTTCTCTTTTCCTCATCACACTCATGCTCCATCTCCTTCCCCTTTGCTTTATCAAATAAAGAAAAGGTGCCTTTTTCTGGCCTGGTGCTCCAAAAGCACCTCCTTTGTCTCTCTCCCCCTGCCACTAACTCCCCTCTCCATTTCAACCTGCTCTCTCTCCCACAGGACCCTTCAAAGTACAAGGAAAGAGGAACAAATACCCAGAGGCTAACTGCTAGTTGAATAGCACACAAGTGAACACCTCATGGACATGTACCCTATTTCCATTGTGCTGTTGGCATTATATCAGCAAATTTAAGCTGCTTCCAGAAATATGAGTGAAGAATGACTCATTTCATTGCTTTGAGTGTGAGATTATTTCAACAAAAGAAAACAGACTAAGATGATTTAAATTCTCGCTGTGTATAATATTATAAAAATTTCTTGAATTACTGTGTCAAAATTGTTTCAGGGTCACAGTGTTCATGTGTGATCATACTTTGTACAGGACAGGACAACCTTGGTTTATTTTACTTTGATGCTTATTTGGACAAAATTGTAATCAAATAAAAGTAACATTTCTTCTTTTAAGCATTTTGTGCCTATATAGCAGCTTGAATAAATCTGTGTGAGTGGGCATATTTACTGTACATTATCGCAGGAAAAAAGCTTTTGTATGCACCTCGCCATTATTGTGTATCACGTGTTACGATGGATCTACACAGAGGCCATGATGCACCAAGGTTCATGGGAGTGCACGGCAGATAAAATATTTTGAACTTTGACCAGAGCTGTGCTGACCTATGAGCACTGTGTTGTGCACTGCTTGGACTGAAAGATGAAAATACAAATAACTGGTGATGCTGAATTTCCATGACTGTACAATTGGCCTCATATTATGGTGACCAGACCAAATTAAAAAAAAAAAAAAAAAAAAAAAAAAGAGATATTTGCTTGGCAAAATTTCAGCATGCAGATGCAGCTACCAGGTTTGTTACAAAAACACTGATTGAAACAGCATTAGCATTGTTGCCAGACTGGGACCATTTAATAATGCTATAGCACACCAGGGAGGTCTGGAGTGGTGAATACTCTGCCAACAAGCACAGAACTCTCAGCAGAGTAACCTTGTTTTCAGCTGCAATGTGAATACACTTCAGGTACAACAGCCAAACCGTCAGTTAAACAGCTGCTACAGTTTTCACCTTTGTTAGTGCAGCTTGTGATTTGACTATTCTATGACTTCGCACTATAGTGGATATAGTGGATACACTGATCCAGGCTATGTAGGCAGTACCATACAGACTGCACAAGACTACGTTGCTACTGTCAGTCTGGTCATTTGCCATCACAAATAATATAGGGTCGGAAACAATCTTGTATCAACATTCATAGGCTATACAGAGGTATTGTATGCTCTAGTCAATAGCACACAAGCTGACAGTGAGTCTCCAAGCAATGCCAGTTCTCAAATATCAGTTAGCCACTAACATGGGAAACAACCACCCAGAAGCTGGTCACTTACAGTAGGTGTTGTTTCCACAAATATGTCCAAATATTGTTTGATTCTCTTTTTTTAAACTGGAAATATTAGTGCAATTTCCTTAAACTAAAAGTGAAGAAAGGCTTAAAGGAGGAACAGCCCAGGTTTATATAAAACTCTCTGCTCATCTTACTCTTGCCAAACCAAGAAGGATGCAATACACATCAATGACATGAAAAAGTAAAAGTTTAACTTCATGTGTGTGTTATATGCGTTTGACCAGTCTAAGTAAATGCTAGTTCCTGTGGGACAGCTGGCTGTATGGTGTAGAGTGGTCAGCTCCACCATGCAGGCCATCACTCCAAATGGCTATTGTGGGGGCTTGTGGGAGTGTGTATGTGTGTGTGCGTGCGCATGCGTGTTTGACCAGTTAGAGCTGGTTGCACTGCCACCAGAGACTGCTCAAGATGGACGAGCAGGTAAAGCACGGCTAGGTTTGAGTACTGGGATGTGCGCATGTGTGTAGTGGCTAATAAAAACACAAAACAGACTAACTTTACTTCATTTTATTTCTAGGTTAGTAAGGATATAAACTACCTTTGTTGTCATGCTCCAAAAGTCATGTGGTGGGAGAACACCACACACGTGTCCGTTGTTTCATTATTTGGGTGAGTGGATAATTACAGAGATGATGATGATTATGACAGTTTATTCAAGTGTCTCTGTGGATTTTTAAGCAAGACCTAGTGAAGGAGAAACTGCACAACGAGAATACTGACCAAGAAGGAGGACAAAAATACAAAATACAAAAAAGAGGAACCAAAAGACAAAACACTAAAGTGCCTCTGCTAAACCTCTGAGGAGCCATCAGGGCCAACAATGAGCTCATGAAACCACCATTAGAGGAACACTGAGCTTAGTGATGCATGTTTATTGCATGTCTGTGTGTTCCTTGGTATTCTCTCAACAGCATACTACATTTGAAACATTAATGAGCAGTGGTGAGATGAGAAGAAGGAAATTTGCAAAATTGCCACGATGAACACACTTGATTTGTAATTATTCATGGTGACACATTTCATCTGAGGCTAAGGAATCAGATGGCTGTGGCTCTACAATGAAAGCTACTGTCAGCCACGTGAGTGTGGCTGTCCCTACTTTAGCTTTAATTTTCCCCTGCATTGCAGTGAGATAATCTGCAAACCCACAGTGCTGAAATATTGTATATCACATCTTTTAGCCTGTGCCATCATAAAATAATTAAATCTAAATGTTAGCAAAACAAACACAAATGGGGACATGACAGATTCAAGCAGTGTTCAGACTTCATGCTTTCAACTATCATTGCAGGTCTGGATACAAAAAGAACAAAATACGCCATTCGTAGACACACACACACACACACACACACACACACACACACACACGTACATATAAAACCACAGCGAGACACTCACAAACCACAGCAAGGATGACCTCACCAGCAGAGACAGTAACTGGTAGGTAGCAGTAATCTGTTAAGTGACAACTCCAGAAGTTGACTCCCATTTTTGTACTTCACCGTGGAGGACATGCAGGGCAGAGCACCACATAAACGCTCAAAAACTTAACAGACTGTAAATGTACCAGTAATTCATAAAGGATGACCAAAAACCAGGTGATGGCCGAGCATAATGAAAGAGAAAAACCGAGGTCAGAGGCTTTCAAAGAAATCTCTGTGAGCCGTGTGTATGCGTGTGTGTGTGTGTGCATATGAATGCAGTTCTTTTACAAGACTTTCAGTTTCAATTTATGATCCATTAACTTGTAATAAGTGCCATACATTCCCTTCTGCCCCAAGAATCAACAGTGAGAGGAATGAGAAGGAGGGAAAGGGCGTTTAGAAGTCAGCTACACAATGCAGCGATTAGTGCAGTTCCAGTCTATGATGTGGCATCTAATGGAAGTATGGAGCCAAGAAGTTCATGCATGGTCAAACCTCCCCTCTGAATTTGGATGACTATTATCTTCCTAAGTAATGAACAAGAGGTTTGTCCATCTGTCTAATGATAGGGAACCTTTTGGTGGTCTGGGGGTCACTTTAACAAAAATGTAGCAACAATGATCATCTAATCTACTGAATCTTCAGTGACTCATGGAGCAGCTGCGTAACTTGTTAGTAACTAATTCTGAGATCTCAGATAGATAGTCATGTAGTACCCCTGCCTCTGGCCTCCTTCCTGCTTATCAATAATAGTATGTTCACACATAGAGTCAATGCAGCTGATGTATCTGGTCTTGGGTGAATCTATTGTGTTGAGC
This sequence comes from Monopterus albus, assembly GCF_001952655.1. Taxonomy (NCBI): domain Eukaryota; kingdom Metazoa; phylum Chordata; class Actinopteri; order Synbranchiformes; family Synbranchidae; genus Monopterus; species Monopterus albus. Next base: position 280,561 of record NW_018128081.1, on the reverse strand, counting down.
ATGTAATTTACATTCTTTGCTCTTAATGGACAATTGATCAGATGATGATTTTCACAGATCCAGCCAGGAACAGAAAAACTGTACTGATCACATTTTTTATTTGTTTTACCCTTACCCCTCGTTTGAGTGCTCCCTCATTCTTGAGTTAAACAGAGTTACAAAAAGCCGTGGTTGAAATATTCCCTATGAAACAGAACAACCCTTCAAGGCCTCTATGCATCATCAGTAGTTAATGATGAGGGTAAATAAGCTGTGTTCCATTAAGTATTGGTTTGTGATTTTCAACAGCAAATAAAAATAACGCAAAGAAATAAATATGTTTTGGACACCAGGGGATGTTGGTGGATATTTTTTTTTTTTTTTAGGTATGTAGCATAAACTGCAGGTAACTTTAGTTGTAGTTAGCCTCATACCACTTAGTTTTGATTCTCCCTCTGAAGACCCTGTGTTTGAAGGGCTAATTAGTAATTTTCTGTTTGCAGTGTCACCTGGAAATATCATAGACTAATACTGAAATTTTTTTCTGATATTGGAAAAAAATTCCAACCTTAATAATTATGAGGCGTTTAGGACAGACTGATATCAGCCATGCTGAGTCTAACAGTACTGAGTGGATATGTGTTCAGAACAGAGTTATTGTGAGTGAGCTGTTATAAGCTGACATCCATGAACACACCAAATTGTGCTACAGCGCAATACAATCTGGAGAAAAGATCACTGTATATGATAACATATGAAAATGTTTATAGAAACGTGTGTGCTCATAACTTAAGTGTGGCAGGCTCTGCTTTTCCCATACTGCACTATGTCACAGAAAAAAATGGTTACAATGTTACTTTCCGTTCTCTCAATCTCAGTCATTGTCAAATACTTATCATCTGTTCATGTGGAATAATTACATGGCAACAGCAATGTTCAGAAGTAAAATGGCTGCTACTGAAAATCTTGTGCTGTAATGTCAAGAGTTTATTGTCATATGCACAGTTAGGAAATGCGTTTCCCTGTACAATGAAATTCTTACTTTGCTGTCCACATGAATGCCACCCAATACAAGTGAAATATAACACAGATACATAGGTAACAGAGAATCTAAATCTCAAAATCTAAGGCACTGTAAAACAGTCAATGAAAGGAGCATAATGAAAAATACAAGAACACAATATAAAACAGCCGATGAGAGAAGCATAACGATAGAAGAACATAATATAATGAAGAGAGAATGTATGCTACATGGAAGCTGTGTGTGCAAATATTCAGCAGTGAGTGTGCAATTATGCATGTACGAACTGAGTGTGTAAACAGTATGGGTGGAATTATATGAGGTAGTTCCCGAGTCAGCTGTTTAGAAGTCTGATGGCAGAGTTTTTCAGTCTAGAGGTCCTGCATTTCACACTTCTGAACCTCCGGCCGGACAGTAGGAGTGTGAACAGTCCGTGCTGGGGGTGGGTTGGGTCCTTGAGGATGGAGGCAGCTTTCCTACGCACCCTGTGGTGGTAAATGCTCTGCAGAGAGGGCAGTGGAGTCCTGGTGATCTTCTCTGCAGTCTTTACCACTCTCTGCAGGGGCTTGAGGTCCATAGCAGTAGTGCTGCCATACCAGACAGTGATGCTCTCGACAATGCAGCTGTAGAAGTTGCGAAGGATCCTAGGCGACATGCCAAACCTTCTCATCCTCCTCAGGAAGTACAGCTGCCATTGGGCCTTCTTGACCAGCTGTGTGGTGTTAAGTGTCCAAGTGAGGTCCTCACTGATGTGGACCCCCAGGTATTTGAAGCTGCCCACCCTCTCCACTTCGATTCCCCGGATGAACAGTGGCTGATGAGTTCTCCTCTCCTTCCTCATGTCCACTATATCTCCTTCATCTTGTCCGTGTTGAGGCTGAGATTATTGTCCTTGCACCATGACACCAAACCGGCCACCTCCCTCCTATAGCCTGCTTCGTCCCCGCCAGTGATGCGACCTGTCACTGTGTTGTCGTCCGCAAACTGTATAGCCAGTCACAGAGGGTGGGGTGCAGACCCAGTGTGGACAGTTTGTGGGTGAGTTTGTTGGGGACAACTGTGTTGAAGACGGAGCTGTAGTCAATGAAGAGTATCCTGATGTAGGAGTCTCCATTTTCCAGGTGAGAAAGGGAATAATGAAAGGCAGCCGTGATAGCATCAGAGGTGGCCCTGTTGGGCCAGTAGGCATACTGCAGGGGGTCCAGGGTGTCCGGTAAACTACTCTGGATGTGGGCCAGAACCACTCTCTCGAAAACACTACATAATGACTGGACTGAGTGCCACCGGCCTCGTTCAGGCAGGTGGGAACGATGCTTTGGCTGAGGGAGAAGTTGAAGATGGTGGTAAGAACATCAGCCAGCTCACTGGCACATGCCCTGAGAACCCTCCCAGGGATGTTGTCTGGTCCCGCTGCCTTGTGGTGGCCGATCATTCTCAGGACTTTGAGGGGAGGTGGGGGTTTGGGTGGTCTGTGTGTGTGTGCGCCTACTCTCTGTGCTGTGGCTGGAGGTCTCAAAGCGGGTGTAGAAGGTGTTGAGGTCATCCAGCAGGCTGTCTGTGGAGCTGATGATGCTGGTGGTGGTTCTGTAGTCCGTGATGTGCTGCATGTGCACAGATTCTTGCACAGCTGCAGTGATGATGAGGGTCTGATTCAGGACTAAATAGGTAATCATGGCATCCTTTTTAAGCAAACACAAGCAGTGTAAAAACACTGCCAAGAAGAGAAGAGTAAAGAGTAAAAATCAAATACTGGCTAAATCAACAAACTTGAAACAAGTGGTGCCATGAATACTGCTGTTGGCCCCTGAGGGCAACGCTGCATTCTGCATATAGCAGTCTTTTTCTCTTACTCCCCTCTTTTCCTTTCTACAGCTTGACTTCAAAGACTATAACTCTCCTGCAGAATCCAAGACAGGTGTTGGGGGGCAGTGGGGTTGGGGGTAAAATACACAATATGCTGAGTGCATGCAATATCACACATTTCTTACTCTTTCATGTGTTAATCGACATCAGTGCAGCAGTAGATGGAAGGCGAATGAGAATGTAATGATTTAGGTAGTGGGAAGTGACTGGCATCGCCTGTCTCTGAAACCCCCACCTCCTCCCTTCCAAGACACCTTGATATCCGCTTGCTGCATAATTTGCATTCACTTCTGTGACTACTGCAGGCATATGCCACATGAGAGAAAAACATTCTGACCTTTCAAACTCGATCATAAAATGTGATGATGGCAGTGAACTGGGCATCTCCCTGAAAGCCCAACTAGTGATTCTTTTAAACATTTGAAAGGAATAGTTAATTGAGCTGAGCCTTCATGAATGTGGCCCCGCCTAAATCATAAAAAAAACACCTTTAAAATGTCACCTGGGAGAGAGGAGGAAGACAGAGAAAAAGACCAAAAGAAGTCCTTTCAGAAAGAGCTCACACTTTCATATACTGTACACTAGTATAAGGGACTTCTATTTAAAAATAAATAAATAAATAATTTAAGCTTGAGTCTGGCAGGCAGAGAGCTCCATCAGGGCCAAGCCACACATCTATCAGCTAAAGGCACTAAAGCTATTGGGGATAAGGCATAGATGCATGAAGAGAGGCTATTTCCATGGGGAGTCGTTGGAGAGGCTGGGCCCAACCTGCTAGTGAAGCCCAGCAATGAGAGGTCTCTCTAGGGGACTACAGAGGATAAGAGGCCCCAGCGGAAGAACTCTCACGCCAGCATGCACTTCAATCATGCCTAATCCCTGCTTAGTACACCCACTGCTATAGCAATGCTAAAAGAAAGAAGGAAACAGAGAAACAGTGGAAAGATAAAACCAGGAAAAAGGAGAGAGGATTAAGAGAAGGAAGAAGATGAGAGACAAAGAGAAAAACTGGCAAAGGAAACCATTAAAGGTGAGCAAGTGAAGGTAATGTGTGACACAGAGAACAAACTTGGGCATGGTTTTTTTTTCCTGCCAACACAGCCATATTTGTCATTTCAATCCATGTCAGAAGAAACCAGAGCATAAAATTAGCATCTATAAAATTAAATTTTGTTGAAATTTTATTACTAAAATTTATGATAATGTAATAATGGCATTCTAGAAAATCAGGACCATCTTATAACACATCAAATGATAAGGCACTCTGGGTCCATTTCCAGCACAGCGAATGGTATGCTCAAGCGAGAAGAGTCCCTGCTATATCACTAGAAATAAGTGCATAGGGTGTGCTTTTGTAAGTGTGTCAGCAGAGTTGCAGAGACGAAGAGAGGAGAGGAAAGAGGGATGGAGATGGAGCAGATGGACAAGGGGAGATCAGTGAAAGAGGATTACACCATGTCAAACCATCATAGCACTCATAAAATCAGTCCACCCACACTACTTCAGAGCCAGTGTAGAGCAGGGATAATTTAAGGCCCACAGTCGATCTCTCTCTCTTACTCCAGATAGTAAACTACTGCTGAAAGGGAATGGGCAGAAGAGATCATTTAAATTAAGCGCAGGGGATTCTACAGGAAAGGGCATTTGAGAGTACATCAAGATAAACTGTAAGAGTGATTGTGCAGGAAAGCTGTGAGAGGATTTCTAGGCCACAGGGCAAAGGCTATGTACAGTGGGTACGGAAAGTATTCAGACCCCCTTAAATTTTTCACTCTTTGTTAAATTGCAGCCATATGCTAAAATCATTTAAGTTCATTTTTTTCCTCATTAATGTACACACAGCACCCCATATTGACAGAAAAACACAGAATTTTTGACATTTTTGCAGATTTATTAAAAAACTGAAACTGAAATATCACATGGTCATAAGTACTCAGACCCTTTGCTCAGTATTTAGTAGAAGCAGCCTTTTG
>NW_018128081.1:270615-274983 GCF_001952655.1 Monopterus albus | reverse complement strand
GTGCTCTTAGGAACCTTAAGTGCAGCAGAAATTTTTTTTTGTAACCTTGGCCAGATCTGTGCCTTGCCACAATTCTGTCTGTGAGCTCTTCAGGCAGTTCCTTTGACCTCATGATTCTCATTTGCTCTGACATGCAGTGTGAGCTGTAGGGTCTTATATAGACAGGTGTGTGGCTTTCCTAATCACGTCCAATCAGTATAATCAAACACAGCTGGACTCAAATGAAGGTGTAGAACCATCTCAGGGATGATCAGAAGAAATGGACAGCACCTAAGTTAAATATATGAGTGTCACAGCAAAGGGTCTGAATACTTCTGACCATGTGATATTTCAGTTTTTCTTTTTTAATAAATCTGCAAAAATTTCAAAAATTTTGTTTTTCTGTCAATATGGGGTGCTGTGTGTACATTAATGAGGAAAAAATGAACTTAAATGATTTTAGCATATGGCTGCAATATAACAAAGAGTGAAAAATTTAAGGGGGTCTGAATACTTTCCGTACCCACTGTATGTATTAATAAGTTGAAGCCTGCTACCTATTCATGTTTATTTGTGGGGAAAGGGAAATGCTGCGTGTACTAAGGCACTGGTTCTCAAACCACCCCCTTTTAAATACAATACTGTGCTGCACCATCAATGTCAGATTTATTAAACAACAACCTTGTAACTGAAAAATACTTACATGCTACAATTCAAATGTAGCCAATAGCCATTACTAAATTTATGGGAAACCAATTTTTTGCAATAACACTAAGACGTCATTGTAGTTGAGTGGTTTTGATAAGTTGCACTTAACAATTTAGTGAAAAGCGTGGTCTTGTAATTCACTGAAGATTTTGTTCATTCCCAGTCTCAGTCTAATTCAGTATGGAAACTGGCTTGCTGTTCACAGTGGGTGTGACTGTGTTTGTTGATTTCACATTTTATGGCAGTTAACGATTTCTTTGAAAATAGGATACTGAATAACAAATGTGGTTTATTGAACTTATATTAACACTTTTTATTGAACTTATAGTATAATTATTTTAGGTATTATACATGACAGATATTTTCTTAAATTAACAATATACCCTTATGGGTACTTGTACATCCATTTGAGAAACACTGTACTAAAGAATGTTTTCAGCACTTAGATATTTTCATTAAAAGCTACAACATGATGTTCAGTTCACTGTAAAATCAAAACAAGTCCATGTGACTGTAAAGCATCAAAGCTGTACCTGCCAATTTGCTGCTTATTGTTTGTGACGGAATCTTTTTTTCCGAACCAGCACATTTTCTGGAGATATCCTCCCAGCAGCAGAAACATAAACTAGCATGTATGCTGATCACTGAAATATAATACTAGTAAAATATGAAAATAGGGGAACCAAAAAATGAGGACCAAATGGAGTGTGGTCAGGTCAAGACTGCTAACAAAGTGTTTCTGCTGGTTGAACCAGATAAAGCCTCTGGTGAAACATGCCCTTTAAACAGTTGTACTTGCTATTTAATACACACGACCTACTAAAGAACACTGATAAAAGCCTCTCACTGTCCAAAAAAAATCTTTGGATTTCTATGTTGTTGTCTGTGTACAATCTTGGTGACAGTCTTCGTTATTTTGTTTTGCAGGAATTTTTCAGCTATGGCCTTGTTTTATCGATGAAAGTGATTTATTTAATTTGATTAATATTTGTCAAACCAAGCCAAACAGCAACACAAAACTTCCATATTTGGCTTTGAACTGGAATTCTTCACATGTAGCATTACAATATGTTGCAGGTACTAAACATGTCAATTCAGCACCATGGTTAGCGCAAGAGAAGCCCAGCACTGTCTAGGCTACTGCTGTCTAACAGAGCACCATTGAGCATTTCAGCACCATGGACAAGGCCACTCTCCATTTGGACCATGCAGGACTGAGAGCAGCTGCAACAACCTTAAACTCACAGTGGCATTTTATGTTAATTGTTCATTACTGGAAATATGATGTAACCTAACAATTAAAAGACAAATGTATAAAGATGAGAGCAGATGTTCATGACATTTTATGTCAGTCACAACATTTCAACATCCTACCATCACAGGTTTTGTGTGTATTGGCAAACCTTTCTCTTACCCCTACATAGGCTGACTACTGGATTATGTTCACTGGTGACATTTTTCAATATGAATACTTAGTTTTTGTATCACACGCATGCTGCCGGGATGATGTTATTGTGGAATGTAGGTGTAAGAGACCGCAATAGACTTTGACATGCCAGATGTGGGTTCTTCTACTAAGTCATGTTGTGGTTATAGAATGTAAGCACTTAATGGTTAGAGAGCAACTGTGGTTTGTTAAGACTAAGAGTCATGGTTGCAGCTCTCTGAGGCTACTTACATTTGGTCTAGCTTTAAATGTTTATGTCAGCATGCCGTTATGCTCACTATAACAACATTAATGACAGGTGTTTCAGTTATAGGTAGGTAGGTAGGACTTTATTTTTATTTTATATATTTTAACATGTATAATGTTTATCATGTTAGTTATTAAATACAATGTACAGCTAAGGATAATGAGAATGTTATTAGTATGGGTATGATAAACCAAAGTATTGGGGGGGGAATTACCTGCTGATACATGGAATGTATGGAGTTAGTGGTGAAATGCACCACATTTTATGGTCATTCATATATGATTTGTCCAGACACTTAACTCAGAACCCCAAATGTTTAAAAATAACAATAGCACATTTGACATTCAGTGACTCTGCTAAATGCCTGTAACTAAAGGGAGTAAAAACCAAGCCATAAAGCCTAAACACAGCCATACATGTATATGTATATACACTTAACACACACATGCATGTTATACAGTACAAACTAGAACTTTTCCTGGCAGCCAGTGTGGCCCAGAGAGGTGGGAACTGCTGACTGGGATCCCCCAGGGAGAAGGTCTCATCTTCTCTTTGCCAACAAGGAAGCAATCCTAGCTCACTAGTTAATTATGGAAATGCGCTCACTCCATTCCCCTGCCCATCCTACCAGCTGCCCTTAAAAGAAAATGACATGTTCACTGAGGAAGGTTTAATCGATTTCCTTACTATCTCTTTAAGTTGCGTCATGTGCATGTATGCGATTCCCATTACTGGTGATGTCCCATGTGTCTACCCTCTACTTTCTCACTCATGTCCCACATATCTCTGGTCGCAATATTATGTCACGCTCAAAATGGCCGATAATTAACGCCATCTGTGGTGGGTGGGTGCCATGCTAACACCCTGGAACAGGATGGATGGTGCATTCTAGATCCATCTGTGCCTGAACATACAGATATGTACACAGAGTAGGAGCACCTCGTGCCTCACATGTATTGTATGTATGCACACAAACACAAAAGAATGGACACACACACCAGAATACAAACAGAACATCAGCGAGAGAGAGGAGGGGAGATAAGAGGAGAAACAAAGGCCTCTCTAACTCCTACTGATAGCAAAGAGGACTGCCTTTTTCAATAAACTAACACTTCATGTCCCTGGCACTCCTTCTCAGCAGAGACACTCTGCAGCATATCCAAAACAGCAAGGGAGCAGGAGCATATTAATTAGTACAGCACGAGATCGGTCACGTCCATTTAAGAGGCACAGATTTGCCCGGTGTTTGATGAGCTGTCATCAGGTCAGTAAAAATAACCACATTACATGGCCTCAGAAAAGTCGGACGGCTTCAACAGAGCAGAAAAAGAACACATGAAGTGCTTGAGTGCATGCTGTAATTAATATGTCAGAGTTTCTTTGGAAATGCTATTATGGGTTTTGTAATTGTGACTTGTAATGCGGTTTTCGTCCTGGCTGTGAAACACTGGACCAGCTCTATACCCTCTTCAGGGTGGCGGAGGGTTCATGGGAGTTTGCCCAACCAGTCCACATGTGTTTCGAGGATCTGGAGAAGGCATTCGACTGTGTCCCTCGCAGCGCCCTGTGGAGGGTGCTCCGGGAGTACGGGGTCTGGGGCCCTTTGCTAAGGGCCGTCCGGTCCCTGTGCGACCGGAGCAGGAGCTTGGTTCGCATCGCCGGCAGTAAGTCAGACTTGTTTCCATTGCATGTTGGACTCCGGCAGGGCTGCCCTTTGTCACCGGTTCTGTTTTATGGACAGAATTTCTAGGCGCAGCCAGGGGCCGGAGGGAGTCCGGTTTGGGGACCACAGGATCTCGTCTCTGCTTTTTGCAGACAACGTTAAAATTTGAATGATTGATGGGATTTTACAGGAACTGTGCAATAGTCAGATGTGTATGGATGCGAGTGTGTAAATTTGTTGGGTTTTATTGATTATGATTATTTTTTATCATCGAAGGATTGCATTTTTAATTTCGTTGTACAATGTACAATGACAATACAGTTA
>NW_018128081.1:259872-270388 GCF_001952655.1 Monopterus albus | reverse complement strand
GCCGAAATGAGCTTCCTCCACAGGGTGGCCGGGCGCACCCTTAGAGATAGGGTGAGGAGCTCAGTCACTCGGGAGGAGCTCAGAGTAGAACCGCTGCTCCTCCACATCGAGAGGAGCCAGCTGAGGTGGCTCGGGCATCTGTTTCGGATGCCTCCTGGGCGCCTTCCTAAGGAGGTGTTCCGGGCATGTCCCACCGGGAGGAGGCCCCGTGGAAGACCCAGGACACGCTAGAAGGACTATGTCTCTCGGCTATCCTGGGAATGCCTTGGCATTCCCCCGGAGGAGCTGGAGGAAGTGTCTGGAGAGAGGGAAGTCTGGGCATCTTTGCTTAGACTGCTGCCCCTGCGACCCGGTCCCGGATAAGCGGAGGGAAATGGATGGATGGATAATTTTGACTCACGCAGCTGATTTGAGTCACAATTATATGACCTTGAGGCAAATATGTTGTTTTTAAAGATGCACACTTTGCTTCTGACAAATGAGTTAATGACTACCATGTATGCTGTTTGGAGAGAAACGCAGGTACTACATGCAGAGGTAATGTACTTAGAATCTCTCTTGTACTCCAGGCCATCACCATCTCTCTATTATTTATGTCACCATAGGCATTTAGAGTCCATTATATACAAGGATCAAGGTGCTGGAAGATGTTTTATTTGAGTGACATAATAGCTGTAATGCTCCCAGGCAAAGAGGAACGGGAGAATTATGCAGCTTTCAGAAGAGCCATTTGTCATCGTGCTATTTTTTTTTCTTTTTGGTTGGCCTACTCTGCTGTGTCTGTTTATTTGCTTTTTTTGTTTTTTTGCTCTCGTGTGCTAAAAGCAGATGAATCCATTTTGTGCTTTAGCATGTGGGAAAAATTCCAACAACAAATGTTTTACAGCCCTCCCTTGTTACAAGAGCTAACAGGAGCACAGCTATTTTTGCTGCGGGGGAGACGAGGTGAGGCAAGCATACACGCCAGCTGCTGGTGGAAATGGGAAAAGATGTGAAAAGATGAATGGCTTATCGTTACAGACTTTAAAGACTCACAGACTAAAAGCACTACTAAAACCAGTTTAACATTAACCCTTCCCTATAAAATACAGACATACAGGGAAGCAGTTTTTATGAATGCCATGTTAGTGCACATACAGTATGGCCATGTGCAGAAATAGCTTTAATTATTTCTTTACATTCCCTTTGACAAGAGGAAAGAGGACTGATCATGGGGAGCCTGTAGAAAATGAAAGAGGGATATGGGTAATGGAAGTCATTTATAATCAAAATGACAACTAGCTCCAGTCCAGACAGAGAGAGACTGAGGGAGTGATATGCTGGAAGACAGCTCAATACTAGTGGTGAGCATACTGGGAGCTGAGGCTGAGATTGGAGAGGGACTATGGGCTACCAGGAGGCGGTGGCTCCCCTTAGCATCTGGGTGAAGTTCATTAAGCAGTGCATCTGCTGTGGAGAGACTGTGTTACAAACCGGGCCCGAAGCGAACGCAGACGGCTGAGACTCCAAGGTCACAACTCATCCCAGGGGTCAGTGACTTGGAAAAGAGGACTGGAGATGATAAGGATGAAGCTGATGGCGACAATGATGATAGATGATGATGCTTTACACTCTTACACTTCCCAGTGTTACAGAGCACAAGCATGAAGACACCTTACAGAAAGATGTTTCATTTCTACCTGAAGCTTTGTGCGCATTTAGTGTTGAGCATACACACTCGTATCTGATTGGACAGTTATATTCATTGTTCATTTCTCTAATAATGTAGTTCCAAACTTCAATTCAAAGCCTGAATATGTGAAATGGCGGGGGGTTAATGAATGTATCTGTATCTGTCATGTGACAATGTTCATATTCAGTATATCAGAAATGTTTCATGTTGACAGTGTCCACTATCACTATACATGTTGATAGGAACAAATGGATCTATAAAGACTGGAATGGTTCAGAACTGGGTGGTGCAGTGGTTAGCACTGCTTTTGCAATTAAAATGTTAATTAATTCAGTGCATTAGTCTAATGTTTCAGTCTAGACAGTCTTTCATCAGAACACAAATTTTCCTCTGTGTTAAATGCTGTAGTATGTGAGAAGTACAAAACACCAACCTTGTTAAAGGCTTTGTTTGATCTAATAATAAGTGTTGTCACCAACACTTCAGTTTCAGTCAGTCCCTGTGTCCCACTTGTTCTCTATCAGCTCTATTTCTTCCCCTCCTGCTCCCAATTTCTCCATGTGATCTAAACGTGTCAACGATGATTTAAACAATCTCAGAGAGAAATAATGTCTCTTCAAATCACTGGTTTTTAACAATCAGTGAGGTGCAGGGTATATGAGAGAATTAGAGAATATAATACAGTGTGGCACCAGTCCTACATGAATTAGAGTATCCATAAAGGCCTGTCAGATTAGGTGTGCCCATTCCTCAGTCTGAATTTATTATTATTATGGGCCATGGAATATCAGTGAGTACTGCCTGCATGCAGATGAGGGCCTCGTGCAGAGATGTCAGACTCAATCACGCTCCAAGTTCTGGTGTGTGTCTGTATTTTGGGGGGGCAGTAATTTTGTGTGTTCATGGAAGATGGTGGGTGAGATGTTGTGCTGAATGTGTGCAAAGCGCGTGCATGCGTGTCCCTTCTCTAGTTTGTATAATACATCCAACTATTTCCTTTTTGGCCTCAAGTAAAACAACTATCACAGAAAACCAAGAGAAGGAAAATATCAAGACACTTCAGACAAACTATATCAGCATCTTCTGCACAGGGAGACTGCAGAGGAGGACAGCGGTGACAATTTGCATTCATATTGTAGTCCACTCTCTCAGATGTTGGCACAAGGTGATCCAAAACGATGAGTGTCTGTTCTCCAACAGTTTCATCTTCACATACCCTCCTTGTATTAGCATGCACCTCTTGAATTTAGGAGCATCTACCTAGCAAATAAAGCCCCGGAGCTGCTAAAGCACAACTATCTTCTCTCTGGTTCCTGGCCATCCTTCTTTGCTTTTGATCTTTACTCTCGCTGTTTGCTTCTCTGCTGTTTTGCATTTTTATTTCTTCCTGTGTTGCTCCTCTGTTTCGCTCTTCCTCTCTCACCATCACTTTCCTTTTCTGTAGCTTTGTTTCTTTTTCTCACTTTATCTACATCTTTATCTCTACTTTGCACTGGTTCAAGAGACACCAGTGGTGGCTGTGTGCACAGCTGCAACTCCTGTAAGATTTCTAAAAGACTAAACCGCACAGTAAAACTCAGAGCTTTTTAAAAAACTTAAAGACTGAATGAAAGACAGATCAGAGGAGGGAGGAGTGTGAAGGTGAGAAAAGAATATTGACTTCTGCTGCTCAATGTTCAGTCAATTGTTGAACTTTGAAGCAAGTTTTGCCTGAAAGCTTAGATGTTGAGGGGTATTGACTGGGGGGAATGTTGGCTGAGAGGAGTACGAATGAGGGATGATAAAAGAACTGATGAACTCTCCTTCACTGTTTGTTCAAATGAATACACAATATATAAAATGTTAATGACTTGCTGTTGCCATAATATAGGATGTTAATGGTTTCTCATTTATTTCTGTGTAATGGTCTGGAAACTGTTTATATTTCCTCTACACAATGATGGTTTTGGACTGTTACAGGTAGTAGATCCAATTGTTTTGCAGCTGCTGGTGTATTTGTTCTTTTAAAGCTCTACACACAGCCAACACTGAGGTATTGTTGCATGTTATACAGTAAAATGAACAACCTCTGTCAGACTTTCCACAGCACTGTTTATATTGCTGTAAAAAAAATCTATACAGCTTAAAACATGAACACATAACAAGCAGCACAGGAAGTTAAATCGCCTCAGAGGTCCAACAGTTCAAAGTGTTCTAGTCTATGAACTTGTGTTGCAGCACTGGTTTAAAGACCTGGGAATAATTCCAAAATGTAGGTATTTGGAACATATGAAAGCTTGTAACTCCACATGAACAGTTTTCTTGCATTCCCAGGGCAGGTTAACACAATACGCAGAGAGACTGACAGAAACTGAACATATTTAGAAGATTTGATACAAAAACCCTACACAAACCTGTGAAGTTAGAAAATATTTGTGTGCCCCCTGATTAACCTTAATGTTCCAGACTTAAAGCTTATATAGCACTGCTGATTTTGGTTCAACTTCAAATGTGAAGCACCTGACTCAAAAATCCACTCAGGCATTCTACAGCTATTGTCAGGCCAGTTCTACATATGACAACTTGTGCCATCTATATGAATAGAAAGTAATTGCAGCAGTGGCAGTTTAAGACCTACAGTGAATATGTAAACAATTTTTTTTAACTTTATTTTACCAGGAAGTCCCATTGAGATGAAGATCTCTTTTTCAAGGGAGACCTGGACAAGATGGCAGCCACACAAATTTACATATTATAGAAAAAATATAATATAATATAATATAAAAGAAAAAAATCTATTCACAAAATAACAACAATGGACTCTCAAGAAAAACAGTTACATCTTCTTCAACTTCCTGACATTTTTGTTTGGGTTCTGTCTTGCTGACACACCTACAGTAGCAATATTAACAGATTTATAAGTGTAATTTTTACCACTTTCACTACCTTAGTTTAGTGTTTAAGCTTACTAACATTTGCTGAGCAGGAGTGTCATGCTTATCAGTCCATCCAATCATATCCCAATAGTACTAGAGAAATGCAGTTCAGTTTGTAAAACACCAAACCCTACCATCTACAGCTTCTGTCTCGCTTCATCATCCCATCTCATCTAATTTTCTATACCACTTAGTCCCGAACAGGGTCGCGGGGGGGCTGGAGCCAATCACAGCCGGCATCGGGCAAAAGGCGGGGTACTCACTTCATCATTGATTTCTATTTTTTTGAAAAATTTATGAACCAGGAATAATCTGGCTATCAAACAAGTGAACTTTAGTGTTAGATACAAAAAATACAAAGAGTCATTTGACCAGAGCTAATTACTGGACAAATAAACTGTAATGTAAAACAAACACTTACTGCCTGCAGGTTGCACCAGTGTCAAAATGATTTTCCTTGGCTCTACTGGCACACACTGAAATTGAATTGAAGGCCTGAAACTGCTGGCACTGCGTCTATGCAGTTAGATGATACTGTGTGTACCTAGTTCAGTCGACATCAGCAAACACTGACAATATAAAATATGTCCTCGTTATCTCTTCATCCATTTGGATAACAGCTAAGCTTACAGTCATCATATTCTCAACACTACTGTAGTGCTTTAAATTTAAACAAGCTCAACCTTAACCAAAGACAACACTTGTTATAACCTTACGCCTTGTCATTTTTGTGAAATTTGACAAATTTGTCTTGGGGCCCAGCCGTCAGTCCCCCACAAGTGCCTTCCGGTCCTTGCAGAACAATGAAACAGTGTGCTCCCATTGTTCTGTCCCCACAAGCATATATAAACAAAGCCGCACACAAAAGCACTGAACATTCTATTACAGCAAATGTTTCAACCAAATAAACTCATTCTAAATGTATGACTTAAAGCAAAAATACTTCTAAGGGTACTAGAGCGTATTGCTTAGGGATATTTATCAGCTGAGTCATTTTAACTGCAGTATTCTCAAATATCACTCCTTCTAAATGCACAGTCTGTGACCGAATGAGTTTGACCACCTATGTGGCCCCCAAGCAATATATTCCTACTTGCAAATACAGAAACATGTACCAATCTGTATACAACTTGATGACATGGGTAAGCACAGGCAGTAAAACACAGAGGAAGCAGCAGCAAGGAAGAAAAAAAGAGTGACAGTGAAATCAGAAAAAACAAGGGAAGAGGTGTCAGAAGCACAGGAGTGCCAGTCCTATCTAGAAAAGGAAAGATGAATGACAGAAGCTAAATGAAATGCCACTGTGGGTAATGGGAAAGAGCCCGCGTCAGGAAAGCAGGTCACTTGAATTGCAGGGGATGTTCTTGAGTGGTTTTGCCCTCGGGCCTTGTGCATTCAAGCTTCCTCCTCAAGAGTTGAAAATATTAGCTCTAACACAGGCACACACGTAAACAGGCAGAAAAAAAGCCACTGCAGGCTGCTTGTGTAAAATCTGTATTTATTTTTGTCCAGGTGACAGGCAAGCACAGACCAGAACAAACTAAATCTCCTCCCATATTTTGTTGTGCTTTTGTTTTCATTTGACATTTTAATGAATACAGGGCAAACTATACACTGCAGCCATGGTAATGTTAATCATTATGGGGGTGAAACTGTTCCCTCATAGGCTTTTTTTTTTTTTTTTTTTTGGCTGTCCTTCGTGCATTCTTGGCTGCTCTGACCTCTTCTTTTTTTTCTGCTCTGCCTCCATCCCTCTCATCCCTGCCTGCACTCCATGCCTCTGACCTGGATTATACATTTTTTTCTGCTCCCTGAGCTGAACAATACGCTTCGGCCTATTAGCATTCAGCCCAGCCAAAAAACAGAAACCCTGCTCAGGCCTCTCTTGTTCCTCTCTGTGACCTCAGTCCTCCAGCTAACACTCTGAGACTCTGCCGTCTGCTTTCTGGTCACCGTTTCTGCTGCTTTGTCTTTATCCACAAGGCCTCTGTCCATTTTACATCTCCCCTCCTCGTCCTCAAATATTCCCATCACCCTTTTCTTTCTTTGACCCTTTTCTGCTTCCTTTAGCCCTTCCACATCTCTCTCAATTTCTGCACCTTCTTTCCTTCTCCCCGCTCTCTTCCCATTCCTTCCTGTCTGCCGTCCACATTTCAATGCTCAAGAGTGGAGAAGCAGCATGCTTCATTTAATGACAATAATTAATTCTCCTTCTCCCGATCTTAATGAGCCAAATCAGTCACGAGCCTGAAAAAGACAGTGAGACAGAAGAGGGAAAGCAATGAGGGAGTGAAGAAACAAGACAAGTGCCTCTCATCCTTAATGCCTGTAAACGCTGCTCTGACAGCCACCCACAGCTCCGCTCCGCTCACAAGGCATCCCTCACGCTCTCTCAGCCGCTAGCTTACTCGTGTTCACCTGGTGAGCAGATGCTACACTCTGCAGCTGAATATGGATGATGATACTTCATTGTGGATGATTTCAAACAGTTGAATAGTTATCTTTTACCGCCCACAGTCACACTCTCGACCGATTCCTGCTTTCTAGGTGATGACTTTTAGCCCGTCTCTTCACCAGCTATTTAAAGCCAACCCAGAGGCCACAGTCCATTCCCCTTTCCTAAGATAAACTCGTCAACTGATGAGCTTCCGCCTCTTCATATGAAGTTAGTTTTTTTAAATCAAATAAAAGCATCTGTTGTTTTGAGCAGTACTGCTGGATAAAGAATTGAAAAGATGGCTGGTTTTTAAGCCACCTCTTCAGCCCTTGGCATTGGCTTCCTCCCCTGCATCATCAGGTACATTCCCATATTCTCACCACCATCAATAAATGGTCTACTGTTCAACTAGAGCTACTATGTTATTTAACCTGAAAGCTCTTTATAAAGCCAGAAGCCTTGATTGACGTTCCAGGTAAAAATCAAGCTCACATAGCCAGAGGTGGTGTCACCTCTGTCCACAGTCCAAACCAGTTTGTTTACTAAGGCCAGTTTGATGTAGGTCAATATTAGTAAAATGAAGGCTGTTTCATTCAGCTGAGGTGTACATTCAACACAGTGAAATTTTGTGCGTACAAATGATAATCAAACCAGTTCATCATGATCTTTAAACAGGCTTCAGTTGTGTAAATGGATTCATTTCACCAATCAGAAGCATCTAGGCAGCAATAGGGTCAATTTAGTGTGGATTAATTCTGTTGTCAGAATGACAACACAAAGAAGAGCTTACTCAGCTAGCTGTAAAGCTTTTTTTTTAAAATAATTTCTTAATAATGTGGTCATAGATAAAGGTTTGGAACACACTATCCCAAAACATTAACCAATTAATTTATAATAATTGGTATTTTAGTTTTGGGAGATTTTCATGACACTGGTGGTAATGCAAAGAGCATCTTAACAATACAAGTCCCAGAACTTCATACAACATTAAATTGTTTTTTTGCCAATGGAGACAAATTTCAAGACTGTCCTCCTGTAAAATATGTATATATAAACAAGAAGGCACAACGTGGATGTCAGGAGGAGGTTGGGGTGGATGGCTACCTCCACAAAAACCAGAGCTTTCTCTCAGGAGAGCTGAGTTCTATTCTGGTGTGAGGCTTGTGTTTATACAAGTTTTTATTCTTAAATGTAACAACAAACGTAGCTTTTGTTGGGTAAAATTATTAACAAAGTCATACTTTAAGGTTGATTCTAACATTTGATGAATTAAGAACTTAATTAGTAGAAGATTAACATTATGCCTGTTGATTAGTCAACCTGTGTGTTTACTTTGTTTGCGTATGGTAATTCTATCATACAGTAGTTGAGATTTAGTTTATTCATTAGATTTACAGCTTTGACAAGGAGGATCCACAGATACTTTATTATCACCACCTGGCTGAAGAGGCCAGGGAATTTGGGGTCACTGGGACACCAAGGGTAATAAACAAGAGATTAGATATAAAAGTCAGGAAGAGGAAGACAACTTCAAAGGCAGGGCAATACAGACACACACAGGAAAGACAGTTAAATTAGCCAAACGGGAAGCCATGTCTCATATAGTGTAGTTGGTTGGTAACAAAGAAAGAAGTGAGTGTAGGAATTTAGACAGAGTAGGATTTCCTCCATCTTTAGGAAGCTGCCTTTCCCATTGGAGCAGAAAGGATGCAGGACGAGGACGGATGGATAGATGGACCAATAGAACAGCACGAGAGGACCGGACCAGCCTACAATGGCACATTTGAAATTGTATAAAATCAACTGAATGGAGGAGGACAGTGTTCCTTCTCGACCTGAAGACAAGTTGAACGGTTTTGCTGTTGAGGTCAGGGCTTCAAGATAGAGATGGAACCCAGAGCTCTGTAAATTGCTTTATTCGATGGTCTGTTTAGTTATGATAATAAATGTTTGAAAATTGGTATTCGATTCCGATTATTCTTCATAAAAGAACACGCTGCACTTTATTCCTAAACACGACCAAGTCTTTTTTTTCTTAAACCTAACCAAGTAGGTTTGTGCCTAACCATAACCAAGTGTTGTATGGCAAAAAACATAATGAAACTGTGATGGTTTAATAATCCTAACATTATATTTATGACAGTTTCCAAGATGACGGGGTTCCACTAGCTTGCTGCTAGCTAGCCTGCTAGCCATCATGTTTCTGGCTGTTTCCATGAAGACAAAGGTCCATAAAACTTGGTAGTGTGATGTAGTTTGTCATTAATGTTGGTGGTAAAAGTGATGCAATTCCTCCCACAACCGCAGGAGTGCTATTTAATGAGATGCCCCTATGGGCCATATGCGAGAGAAGGGATCCATATGGATCGTATAGGTTGGAGGACCTGTTGCAAAAGTCATTTACAGCTACAACCACAGTTAAGCAATTGTTATTGTACCAACAAAATGTTTCCTCTTTTTAATTCATGGTTCCAACATTTATATGCCATTAAAATCTAGCATGTGAATGGCAGACCTCAATACTTCAAACTACTATGCGCAGAAAACACTTTTACTCGGTACAGAAGAATAATTGCTAACCATAGATTTTACCAAAAATTTTTAATTATATTAATTAAATATTAGGACTACAACTTGTCAAGACATAGACTAACACTTCACGAACAGGTAAATAATGTATACAATGTATGGTATCAATTTTTTTTTTTTTTTTAGTCTGTTTGCACTAACACATCAGCTGTTTTCAAAGCTTGATCACAAATATCCTTAAGTTCACAGTGATTAACACTGCCATGAAGATCTCACAGAGATTTAGGGTAAAGATTTCCTCTCTTCACAACCTCCTCCTTCTATCCTTCCTCTTTCCACCAGCCCTATAGAAACAGATCTAACATTAAGGATGGAGGATGTGGACTTACTCAGTCACTGCTGCTTAGATCTGTGTCCCAGTTACACACACACACACAAGATTTGAAGAACCATCCAGCGTGGGTCAAAGAGATGACGTTTAAAAAGCATGAGACTTTGTTCAGTGTCTTGTGGCTAAATAAAGGTTAAATAGCAGTAAGGTCTGTGTAGGTTAATAACTGTTTATGTCCAGACTGTCTACAATTAACAGACAGGGATTGGCAGATGGATTAGCGCTTTAAACAGACAAAAAGATTACTTCTCTGAGCAACTATGCTTCAAGGAGAGGAGAGACACAACTCCCAGTACATCCCAATCCCCCTTCAGCTGTGCTGACCAGCTTACAGGAGTGTTAACAAACACATTTAACCTGTCAGTACAACAAGCCACTGTCCCGACATGCCTCAGAAGCGCCATGATTGTTCCAGTGCTCCCTCAAAAGAATCTACTGTCAAGTCTCTGAATGATTACCATTCTGTAGCACCAACATCAATAGTTATGAAGTGCTTGAAGAAACTAGTGTTCCAACATATCAAGAATATGATTTCCCCCCCCCCCCCCCCCCCCCGCGCCCACGCGATATCT
>NW_018128081.1:246174-259862 GCF_001952655.1 Monopterus albus | reverse complement strand
ACCACTCCGTAGAAGATGCCATCACAGCAACCCTCCATCTTGCCGACACAACTGGAGAAAGCAAACACCTATGTGAAGATATTATTTGCTGACTTCAGTTCTGCATTTAATACAGTCATCCTTCACAAGCTGGTCACAAACCTGAACAGTCTGGGCCTCGGTTCCGCTCTGGGCCCGTGGGTCATAGAATTCCTCACAAACCGACCACAGCAAGTTGGAGTGAGTAAGAACATCTCCACTTTCACCCTCAGAACCAGTAGTCCAAAGGGCTGTGTGCTGAGTCCAATGCTCTTCACACTGTTTACACATGACTGCCCTCCCATTCATTTACATTCGCAGATGACACCATCATAGTGGGCCTGAGCTCTGAGGAGGATGAGGTGGCCTACGGGCTTGAGGTGGATCATCTCATTCAGTGGTGTGGGGACAATGACCTGGTCCTTAACACCTCCAAAACAAACGAGATGATATTTGACTTCAGAAGAACTAAGGTCAGAGCGCACTCGCCCCTCCACATACATGAAGAGGGAGTAGAGAGGATGGAAAACCTAAAGTTCCTGGGAGTCACACTGTCAAACCAGCTAGTAACAAAGACTCTTCTTCTTGAGAAACCTAAAACAGGCCAAATTATCACAGAATATATTGTTCAACCTTTACAGAAGCACCTTAGAGTCCATCCTGACAGTGCTACAGTGTGCTATGCCAGCTGCACAGCCACAAAACGTCATTGTGTGGTTAAAGCAAATCAGTGCATGGTCAAGTTGGAGCTCCCCAGATTGGACACTACTGTATATACCTCAATAAACTCAGAAAGAAAGCAAACAGCATTTATCATACCATACCATACACCCCGGCCAATATCTGTTTGAACCTCCGCCCTCTGGCAGAAGGTTTAGGACAATCAAAACTAAAACTAACAGACTGAGGAACAATTTTTACCCTACAGCGGTGACCTGTGTCACTCCACTCTCACAGGTCCATGATAACATCAAATAGCATTAAGCATGCACTACATGCATCTCAGAAGTGTTGCCATATTTATTTATTCATAATTTGCACTGCCACTTTTTTCAAGGATGTTGCTGCTTTTAGCTTTTTATCTTGATTGCTCCTTTGTCTGTATGTTTATTATCAATCTTTCTGACATGTCCTTTAACTGTTTCTTTTTCTGAATGGAAAGCTAAACAAAATTCTATTATGCATCTGTGCAGTGACAATAAAGATTCACTCATTCATTCAGCTGGAAAAAGCAAAACAAAACCAGCCTAGTTGGGGTGAGCACTTTAAGAGCGTCATAAGAAAGGGAAGGTTTGACTGCAGTATTACATCACTACATTCAGTACTCTACCTCCTTGCCTCTTTGCTGACATTTCTAACTGTGAAGCAAGGAATCCACAGTCAGAAATGATGTCTCTCTGCCACAGTTGACCCAGTACATTGCTTGAAAGGCAGTGATCATTTTGGCGAGCTAGCGAGACAAAAACAGAGGCCCAAACAATAGTGAGAGGTCACCTTGATACAGCTGCCTTCTGGATACAGCGCCCAAATGACGAGAAAATGACTCAATTACAACAAGGCATGCAACGGTGGTCTGGGAAACTAGCATGGATGGAAGGAAACAGTCAGGAATAGGGGGAAGTAAAGACATAGTATTTGCAAAGCTTTCATATTTGATTATAAACATGCTGGGCTGCACTGCTGAGAAAAACGTGTAAACCAGATTATTGGATGGTGTCCAGCTCTGGATTTAATTGTAAATTTATAAATTCCATTAACCTGAATTTAAGCAATGATCTGGGAAATGGTGGGAATGTAATACAGTCCACAGGTACGTTACAAACTTGCATTACATTTAATGCATGTGTATTTCCAAAATACAAAAACTGGGGAGAAAATAAACAGTATTTTATTATTTTCATTTTGCTCTTACTCTAATGGGAAAAAATACTGTGCTGCCCACAGCCCATTTGTCTAGCCATGCAGTAAATGAAAAGATAAAAGGAACACACACCAAAAAGGTTTTTTGGCAGTGCTGTTGGGAGGCATCTTGTCTTGCTTTTAACTTATTCCATCACCTGTTTAAGATGACACCTTGTGTAAGTATGTGTGTTTTTAAATGTGTGCGCTTTCTGTTGCATTGTGGGTGGAGGAATGACATTCCACTGTATGTGTATATTGCGGAATGACAATAAAGCTTCTTGTATCTTGTTTCATGTGTTTGACCTTAATTGTTTTGATTGTTATGTTTGGTGTCCTCGCTGTAATTTGGGAAACTAATAAATAGCAATAATGAATTGTAAGGTCATTTAATATCAAATGTGAAATATCACAGCTTTCTTCCTCATTCTGGTAAATTAATGCTGCCACTTGTGAACCATCAAGCCACTCATGGTCTGAAGTTGTCTGTAGTCACTGGAAAATCTCATTTCAAAAGAAATCTGGCATATTGCATACATACACTTAATTTCCAAAAGCACACCATGATTGGCTCCAAACAGGAGTCAAGCTAACAGTTCCACCTACTGCTGCAGCTTTAAACATCTGGAGGCATCAAGCTGAACTGAGACCACTGTCTCATACATTGCCAGTGGCCTCCTATTTCTAAAACAAGAATTTCAACAAAATTCAGAGACTGGTGTGACACTGCTTTGAAATTCCCACCACAGAATACTGCAAGTCAGGAGCTCATCTCTCAGCAAACTGCAAAATAAATAAATTAATTAATGAAATAAAAAATTTAATCTGCTTAGGTCAGAATCAGTCAGAATAAAAGTGTCTAATATTTGTCTGTGGGATTTCATGACAAATTTATGAGGCAGTCTGCACTGATAGTTAACGTACCAACTACAGTGCTCTTCATTTAGTTCATATCAGTTTGTACAAAGATGGCTGTATATAAATGTTTGTAGTAACCTGCAGTGTTAGCTTTTCTTTTTTTTAACACACTGCTGAGAGAGGGAGAAGTGGGAACAAATTCATGACAACAAGGCTCGGCTTTGCAGGACATTTAACTGTAGAATTCTATTTAGTACAGTATGTTTGGTTTCACTCTAAAGCAAAAATGCAGCTGAGTATGTAGAGCTCCTAAAAAAAAACTTAAGAGAATTTACAACAATTTAAGACATACTGCCAAACCTTGACTCTTAATGACCTGCAGTGATTCAGAAAAATTCATTTACACCTTCATTTCACACAGACTAGATAACTGTAACACTTATTCACAGGACTTCCACAACCCTCGACTGAGAGGCTTCATCCTGTTTAGAACTCTGTTGCAAATAGCCAGAGGGAAGAAATGAGGGAGCATGTTCAGCCAGTTCCAGGCAGACTGCACTGGCTTCCAGTGTCTTGTAGAATTGATTTTCCAAGTTCCTTTACTTATACAGTATACTGTGAAGCCCTAGAAGGCCGTGGACCACTTCATATCGCAAATTCTCTACCAGTACAAAGCCCTGCATAAATTTGGATGACCTCTGTTGTCCCTAAAGAATGCTTCAAGGTGAGATCTTGACAGAGCTCCCATCAGCACAAAAAGGCCATTTAAAGAGGAGACTACACAAAACTTGGTTAAGAAAGCACGACTTGTTGGGTGACTTCCTCTTTGCAGTATTTTACTAAGAAACCTAAGAAAAAAATCTCCACTTCAAAATATTTACTGTACCTTTTTTAAAACTTATTTAGCCAGTGTAGATATATCTCTGTTGCACTTGTGTCGCACTGCAGCTCAGTGCCAGATGAAGCTGCTTGGAAACACAGTCACATGTTATTCTTTTATTGGCAAAAGATACAGAAAATGAAAAAGAAAGATGCACCAGGAATAGAGATTACAGCTCTTTAATGCAATTTTGTTCAACCTTAAAGAACGAATAGGAGCACATGTGCAGACTAACTGAGGCTTGATTCAGAATAAAAGCATCCAATATGACTAAATAAAAGATAAAAGATTCACTAGAGTGAAGTAGAAAAGCACAGATGTGGGAGAAGAGGTGGCATATGGAAAGAAAAACAATAAAGATGATTGCATTAGAAAAGAAAAGTGTCTCCCCAGTCCCAGAGACATATTTCCCCACAACTATATCAGCCTCAAAAATTAGCACTTGACAGGCTCCCATAAGAGTCAAAGGCAGCATGTAGGCCAATATATATAAAGCTCTTCATGTGCCTGGGGAAGTCTTAGCAGCAACCATTCAGTTCCTCTACAGCTGCACACAAACATGCACGTACACACACACAAATATGGGGATATTTACCAGCTGAGAACCATGTGGATGTGAGTACAGTACATGTACTGTATGTTTATCAGAGAAAAAGATACGGAAGACTGCTTTAGTGAGACTTTTCAGGGACAAACAGTGCGTGTGATTGATGTTAGCATCTTATTAGGAGAAAATCCAAAAAAAAAAAAAAAAAGAGGAGGGAGCTATTTTCAGTTTCTGCAGATCTTAGGTTGCACATGGATCCTACACCCTGCAGCTGTAAATGCATTTCTTACTTCGTGGTGTAAGTGAAGCTGATCATGATGAATGTAGCAACATTTGTATCATGATTTCTTTTCTCATATCTGGATTTTGACAGCTGGCCAGTCAAAGAACAAAAACAAAAACAAAAAACTATAAAAGATATGGGGAGAATGATGAAAATGATGCTCTTGTAGGGACACATTTTTAAGACTCATATCAGGACCCAAGTTCTAATTTGAATTTTTCTGTCTGACTATGAGGAAGTATTGGTTATGAGCATTAGTATTAGAAGTTTTCCTTCTATCAGAGGGCATTTCAATAATGCGAGTCAGCAAAAGCCATTATGCCTAAAATGGGATAAATAAACTGATGGCTGCATTCACTCTTTTCCTCTGGATAGCCTCTATATTCAAATATGTGCTGAACATTTTCACTATTTTCTAAATAATTTTCAATGCCTGTTCTGATGAGTGACCTGAAGTTTAACGGGCTAGTGAGGTACATAGGAGTTCACGCTGGCCCTTAGCTATGTCCCCATTCTGCCAGGAAAACCAATGACTTAGTGTTTCAGAGTCCTCTGAGTGACCAAAAGGGGCCCATCACTTAACCATGAGACACTCCAACTTCAGTCAATGCCAACCTTTCAGCGCTGGGTCATGCTAACATACATACAGGACACACACATACCATATGAACACGCACACCACTAAAACAGACATGAAAGTTAAAATAAGTGAAAGGGCAGAGAAACTTAATGTAATATATCACTTAAAATACAGCAGAGAAAAAAAAGCAGCTATTTTTACCTGTTACCATCTAACAGTATGACGTGTTTTTAACAAAAAAGGGAAACAAGACACCTTATCGTTTGCAGTATAATAGATATATAGGAACACTTGTCAGGAGATGTTAGTCCAGAACTTTCTGGACTGTATTTTCCAATTAATTTTTCACCAGTGTCAGACAGTGAGTCAGCGGCTAACAGAGAGACCTCTCAGCACCGCAGATAAGGTAAGCTTTCTACTGCTCAGTCTCTTCTTACCACCATCACTCTCTCTCTCTCTCTCTCTCTCTCACACACACACACACACACACACACACACACACACACACCAACATTTAAGCTCATACACGTCTGCTGTACCAGACATGGTGTCATACATTACCCTGCCTCATTTCTAGGTTTACGCTGATTTATCGCTATCTGTAGCTCATCAACTGTATTCTGAGGTAACAACCTTTCACACAAATCTTCTTTAGACCACTCTGTTGCCTTCATTTTGCTCAATATGCTTACCCTTTGTCTATTTTGCTCTGTCTCTGCAGGATAAGTTAATGAGCCTAATGAGAAAAAAAAGACTGAGGGGGGCAATCAGACGTGGCTCTGCTTGGCCTATGGCAATGACAAAGTGGAGCAATTATGCATGAAGGGTGTGACACTGAATGTGGCATCACCTCTTCTGCTGATCTGTTAAAAAGCAAACATACTATAGGCACTCGCTCAGTCTCACACATGCAGGCAGACTAACATCTCCCAAACACGTTCAAGGACATACTATGTCAAGTTAACATGTCTGAGCACACAGACATGTCACTGGCCTGTGCGTGCCTTTCACAGCGCAGGTCAAGAGAAGGTCAGCTCTGTTTTCCAATCTCTCACCCAGTGGGTGTGTTAGGCAGTGAGGGAGAAAAGCATTCCCTTCATGAGTCCATCACCAGCTTTTGGCCTCTCATTGCACGCACACACAAACCTAGTCCTTAATAAGGTACACGACTGCAGTCACCCATCGTCTCTCTCCACTGCCCCATTTGATGCTCGAGTGCATATGGTGCCATGCTTGAAAGAAATTAATTACTCACAAGATTGAGCACTCAGTGTCCAAATCAGATTCCTACTTTGTCATTGGCTAGTGTATGTGCTTAGAACCATCAAGAAGGTAAATAATGCTGTTTATACTATCACATTTTGGTATGCATCTAAAAACAGGGCATTATGTAAAACAAGTGGTTTAGTATGGAAGTGGATTTTGTTATTCTAGGACTGTTAAAAGATCATTAAGATTAATTACATCCTTTGTCTCCCTGTTATAGTTGTGGCCATTATTCAAACTCAGTACTAAAAATACTGTTGTTTTGCTCAACAAGGTAACTGCTGAGAGCAAGAAATATTAGCATTAGACAGGTTGTAAACAAACCGCTCTGGTTAGCCAGACTTATTTGGAAGCGAAAACTGTTGTGAACTGTGAAGTTATTCTGTTACAAATGCTCAACTTTGATGTATTTGCCATGGTTGTGAATGTGCTTTTTTTCTGAGGAACTCTTTCAGACACTGAGTGGGCTTATTTGTGGTTTTATGTCCAAGGCTTGTTTAAAACACATTTGATGACCTGAATGTTTGTGTTTCTCGCTTCTTTGGATGTACAGTAGTTGTAGCTATTTCATGTTCCATGATCTCAGCAGTTACTTTAGTTTCATTTTAAAAAGGGGGCTCAGCAATTTCCAAAACAGATGGGCACAGTAGTTTTTTTTGCTACTCAAGCAGGACTAAATGCATTTTTGCAGCCTATTTTCAGCAGCAGATTTGGTGCACTATCAAGTGTTTATCGTTTCAGAACAATGTACAGTATGTGGCATAAGCTCAATAGACTCATGAAGCAACATGTCACTCTGCAACACTGTGGCTCATTGGAGTGTGGAACGCACCAATGAGTGGAATGTGGAACACCATTCAGAAGCCCCAGATAATTAAAGATTTAAATTAATGAATCCCTCTAACTGTGCTTTAATGAATTTAAAAGCATGTGTTCAGACATTATTATTACAACCACAAAGAAATTGTTTTAACTTAAAGAGCCCATGGCATATTTTTCCTTGTTTTTTGACTTATCTATAATGTTACAATGATGAATCATCATCTTAGATGTGATCTAAAGCTCAAAAAATGAGGTGTACGTATGTTCTAGTACTTCTATGCAGAAGCAACTTGGTTTATACATGTCTCACAAACACTCACGCTTGAGACTTTTTATTTTCTAATAAAATAAAGTCTTACATGATAGTTTAAGGATTTCCTTGAATGGTCATTATCTCCAGGCAGTTGCATGTTCATGTGAGCTTGCCTGACATCCACCTGTACCACTGTAAAAGCAAAATTTTTGCACGTGAATTTGTGGATATATTTTAACTCCTGCTGTTGCCCTGTGCCCAGAGGATGTGGAAAAAAAAAACAGGGCCTAAGGTTACTGAAAGTCCGGGAATGTTCCTGTACAGGGACTCGCTGTTTCACCTCACCAGGTCTAACCTACAAGTAGCCGGCCAGTGAAGCCCCTCGCCGCAGTGAATGATCAGCTCATCAATGCTGGATTCCCCTGGAGCACAGTACCTGTTTGTATTGACTGCTTGAGGTCAGTGTGTCTGCCACATGTGATGTGTTGCTGGATAATGACCCATGACGTTATTGTCAGTGCTACACCACCTGTTGGAACTATTTTCACTACTTTGGGACTGTATATGGTCGTGTAGAAAAAGACACAGCAACTGCAGGTTGAATTTACTGACCTTGGGGCTACTTGAAGGGGAGTAATGTTTCTACTACTCGGTGGAACTTTAAAAAGCTTTTTTTTTTTAAATATGATAATCATTTATTTGGCCAAGTATGATTTATATACAAGGAATTTTGTTTCTGCTACAGAATCAAGGCACCCATCTGTGGCTCCAACTCACACCAATAGCTTTAGCCATCAGGGACAACTTGGGGTTCAGTATCTTGCCCAAGGACACTTAGACATACGGACTGCAGACACTGTGATTGAACCTCTAACCTTCCAGTTGGGAGACAACCACTCTACCCCCGATAGAGGAGACATTCAAATTAATTAATGCCATCACAGTTCAATGTGCTGTTCACTTTCAACACTACACTGGCAGCAGGAGTTGTGCACATTCACAAACTATCCTCTCATTTTTAGAAAGAGGTCCTCTGATTTTATCATTCTGAAATAATTCCATTATTATTTGGAGTTATGAGGGGTGCAAAGCTAATCTAGAGGTACCCAAGATTAAACATTGAATGGCTGGAAATGAGCATGCCATGGGCTCTTTAAAGACACTCACACCTGTCAAAAACTGCTGTAGGGTCAAAACCCATTCCACCAACAGAGCCTGTTAGCTCAGCATTTTTCCATGCAACCAATGAGCCAATTACCAGGCTAATTATTGCCTCTTACAGATGTGTCAGACTGTGCAAGCGCAATGAAGTGGAGATCAATGGGATGTGCAACACACACATGTGCACTGTTGAAAGGGAAGAGCATGATCAGACACTATCAAATGCCTCTGTGAGTCTCCCAGAGGACCTGCACTCAGGCACTGGGGCAGTAGGGGTTAATGGGTGTGTTTTGTGATGCTCTGAATTTCGTCTACAAGAGGATGCCAGCTCAATACATTTTCTGCTTAGATACAGCCATGTTTTTTTTTTTAAGTGGAGATAAAAGTGAAACAATATTGTTTACTTAAAGCTTCAGGGAGTGTCAGGGCTAAGACTCGAGTGGATTGGGAACAGATGTTGCAGGGGAAGAGGGGACTGAGGGACAGACAGATGGAGGAGCAGGGGAGTCTTACAACTTCGAATAACATTTTTGAAATAAGAAAATAAAAAAAAAAAAGAGGAGAGAGAGAAACAGCTGTGGAGAGATACAAAGTGAACTGATGATATGATGCTTAATATGAGAAACAGAGTGTGTGACTAATAGGTGAGGATGAGTGACTAGAGAATGAAGAGGAGAAAAAGAGAGAAGGCTGAAATAGAAAGAAAATGGGCTTCAGGGGTACACTAAATAAATAAATATTACAACTTTTTAGAAGAGGTTCTCATAGCACATTTGTTGTGACGGCACCAGGGCTGTAGTTACCACCGAGGACCTGGTGGTCATGCACTCTGTATTTTTTAATTTTTTTGCTCAGCAATCAAAATGCAGATTCAGCACCGATTGTAAATTTTCCACCAGAATTTTATTCCTGGCAGTTTGGAGAAGACTTTGAAACAAGCTTTATGTTCTTAGCTTGGGAAATAAAATTTCCACAAAATACAATCCAGCATTTAACTAAATAAATAAAATATAAAGGATCAAAGTCATGCAACAGGTGGGGAGTAGTTTGAGAGTGTTCCTAAATTCCCAATTATGGCCCTGGACACCCAATGGAAAGTGCATAGATCATTTGCTGCAACAACTATATATCTATGTTACTGGCAAAAAAAAAAAAAAAACATGACAGTTTGTGTACTACGCACACAAAAACCAAACAAAAAATAAACACAGACAGTCAACATATTCTCTCCCCAAAAGCCAAGTAGCACAAGAGTGCATACATAAATGGATACTGTACATTCCACATACACATAAATACACACATTCGAGCACACAGTGGTTGCAGGGCTGGGATGTGATCAGTGCTTGATCATCACCCTCAGTGCAGTGCACCTAAGCAGAACCAAATCGGATGACTTATTAGCATATCATCTGCATAACGACTCTGCTGGAGCAAGGGCATTTGTCGTACAGTACGTGGCTCATACCATGTCTCATCCTGAAGCAGGGGGTTAGGATTAAACATCTTCTCTAATTTTGGTTAGGATGAAACATATGCTGAGCCTCTTTTAAGTCAAAGGACTGCCTTAGACATCTCAAGTGGACAGTTAATTGAGGGCACATCAAAAACAAAAAAAAGGAATAAGTTCAAATAAATGTAATTTCTCTGTATTATGCACAGTTGATGAAGTTTCCTCCTTGATATAGCCAATTCAAAAAAAATTTTTGCTGTCATCTTTTTGAGTAGCAGACATGTTGCATGAGCACTACAATGTAGTAGTGCAAGTGAGCATTAATACAGACATGTAGAAATAACCTGAGAATAAAAAAACACTTGCTGTCAGCCAATGGTGCTGCCAAGCAGTGTTAGACTCTGCACATATCAAGTCTTATAAGGCTGCTATGTCATTGATGGGAAAGAAACCGAAGCATAAAAAAGTAGAAGAAGGGGAAAAAACAAATGCTTATAAAATATAGCAGTGGTGTTGCACATAAATATGGTTTCTATACATATGCAGCCTCAGTGGGCCCCTTACCCACACCTGAACAAAAAACTGAAACAACTAAACACATGGTTAGGCAATACGAGCATGTAAAACGCATTAAAAAAACATAGTGAAATCTCAGCATATTTCTGTCCTCTTTTCTCAACACTGCAAATGTGTGAAGATTCCATTATGAGGTTTTAGACATTATGAAATGAAAGCATCACAGCAGTGCAGTGGTCAGCACTATCACCTCATAACAAGAAGGTTCTGGTTAGAATCTCGTGGCCAATTGGGGCCTTTCTTTGTGGAGTTTCTATGTTCTTTCACTGCCCATGTGGGTTTTCTCTGCACAGCAAAAATTGGAGAGTTAAAATTTGGGTGTTAAAGTTTTCAGAGTTAATCTTAACTCCTAAATTGTAATTTTTACACTTTGGGAGTAAAGTGTTGTTCAGTGTTGGGGTTATTTGACAGTGTTGATTACAGTGGAGTTAGTTCAACTCCTAAGAGATTTAGTGATGATCCACCCACTGCCCCCAGTCCTTTCGATGAAAAGTCAGCGCCATTATCGTCTCGCATGTAGACTGTTAAGTAAAAAATATATATCTTACTTACAGAAACATTTTAGTTGATCCTGTGACTTCAACAATAATATGTAGCTTGTATTTAACATACACGGATAACATTTTTCAAAGCATATCGATGCTAAGTTTAGACGTTTATGTAATTTGTCCAAGTGATTAGCGTTCTAGCTAGCAGCGTGGTAGCTAGCTAGTGACGCAGTTTATAACTAACGTTAAGTAAAGGAAGGAGCTGTAACGTGTTGTTGTTGCTGTTGACGTGATAAACTAAGTTATTACATGTACTGTGTGTATGCTTTGTGCGCAAATAGTACGTTTGAGAAATGTAGTTGCTAACACTAGTTACTCATTTCTGTGTCTTAGTCATTGTGAGCAGCAGCAACCGTGAACATGCCCAGACAGGCTCCTCGTATGTTGCCCTCTACATTTAAGTAATTGCTATCGTTACTACCCTGTTAGGGTTTATTAAACGTGAATATTTTTGAAACGTGAATATGCTGCAGCATATTTTTAGACACGTGCTCGTCCTGCACTTGTGTGAGTGCTTACGTGTGTGCGTGCGCACGTGTGCACAAAGGGTTGGAACGTTTACAAAATCTTGTAATCGAGTACACGTTACATTTTATTTTCGTGTACACAAGTTGTTTCGTTCACAAGTTGTTGGGGTCGCAACGACCGACCGATTGTATCGTCGTCATTGGCCTCCCTCTCTCACGTTCTCTTGCTTACATGCCAGTCGTGTAATGAGTGAAATCTAAGTCATGCCACATGTCAAGTTCAAGGTGTGTTAAGTTAAGCAAAGTTCTGTATTTATGTTATGTCTCTGTGATATAGTTCCCCATCTCTTGTTCCCTCCATAGTTCACAAGTTCTCTGGCTCCACTGCCCAAAGCTCCACAGCACAGCTTCTCCTTACACAAGTTGTTTCGTTCACAAGTTGTTGGGGTCGCAACGACCGACCGATTGTATCGTCGTCATTGGCCTCCCTCTCTCACGTTCTCTTGCTTACATGCCAGTCGTGTAATGAGTGAAATCTAAGTCATGCCACATGTCAAGTTCAAGGTGTGTTAAGTTAAGCAAAGTTCTGTATTTATGTTATGTCTCTGTGACATAGTTCCCTATCTCTTGTTCCCTCCATAGTTCACAAGTTCTCTGGCTCCACTGCCCCTAGCTCCACACCACAGCTTCTCCCACAGCCCCTGGTTTATCAATGTCATTCCATGCAAAGCAATGAAGGGTGTTTACTTAAAAATCACTTTCTGATTTATTTTATTTTTTCCAGTCATTGAAAGGTTTTGCCTGCCACCAGATGCAGAAGTTATATACAAAGATTCAACAGGGACTGAAGTTGTCATGATTCGGTTTCGCTGCTTCCTGTCCGGCTTTTATTTTGTCGTTACTTCCTGTTTTTGTTTCACCTTAGTTTGGGTCTTTTTACATTCATCATCACTCACATTGGTTTCACCTGTTTCGTTATTGTTTGCACCTCTATTTAGGCAGCGTCCTCCTACCAGGACGCTGCCAGATCATTCTAGACCCCAGCTCTGACTTTCCAGCATTTTCTTCGGTTTTGGTATTTTGTGTTTCTGATCCCGGACTGTTACCTCGGACTATTCTATTCTGCCTCGCCCACTTGTTACGGACTGCCACGGTGTATGATTATCAGACTTTCTCTTTTGGACAACGAACTTTGGATTCCCCTGGGTGTAACACAAATGGTTATCTGTCTCTATGTGTGAGTCCTGTGACTGGCTGGCAACTTGTCCAGGATGTAACCTACCTCTTGCCCAGTGTCAGCTGGAATTAGCTACAGCCCCCCGCAATCCACTACAGGAACCAATACAGATAATAGATAAATTATTTTGTGTGGACTAAATCAAGTGCACTTTTCAGGATTTCCACTTTTCAGAAAATCCTCAGGATGTATGTATGGTACTTATTATACATTCACTTTTCCCTTAAGTATGATGTAAATACATACAGTACAAGTAAGGGTGCTCTGGGTGTAAAGCACATGCTGCTCATGCTGAGTTTTGGAGAAGTACTGGTAACAGATAATCTTTGGCAACCATTTCCAGTAGAGATAAATACATATTGGACCAAGAAATATAAATAAACAATTTTGGCAACAATGTAGCTATCTTTGCCCACTGTTAAAAAAAAAATAAAACAATCACCACAATGTGTTGAGTCATTTCTGAGATACCATACAAAAAGAGCAACAGACAAAAAGGACTGAAAACCTGACCTCCTTGGCCAAAATAGTACAGAGAGACAGAGCAGATGAATTAAATAAAGAAGAAACAAAGAGAGAGGCAGAAGCAAGAAAGAGGCAATGTGCTCCAACAGTGCGTTGCTTGCCTTTCTTTCTGCTGCCATGTTTGTTTACTTTCTCCCTGGTGTGAACATCTATGCATGGCTGCAGCCATTACATCTACACGTCAGCCCTCTGCACGATCACACAAACACTCTGTACAACCTTCCACATACTCCTAAGCCATTCTGTGCTCACGCTTAGACTCTCAAAATACAATCCCTCAAGTCACATCTTAACCTAGATCTTTGCATAAACCTA
>NW_018128081.1:233104-246141 GCF_001952655.1 Monopterus albus | reverse complement strand
TTCTTCAGTTTTCAGCCAAAAGGTGTTCTCTCACTGTACTACTGCATGTGTGAAAACCCTGTTATTTTACTATGCATCACTTGACTCATTTTTACTTCAGAGTATATTGGCAGATACAGTATGTGGCTGATCTCTAGTGAGTCATTAAAACATTTGTTAATTGCAATACTGTGTGGTTATCAAACTAATACTTTGAAGCTAGAGCACAAAGAAAATGTTTCAACTGGAATCTCTTTCTGTGACTATGCTGATATATGTTTATGTAATGTGTAAACATCCTCTATTTGGCTGCGTGTGAACAGTGCACATTTCATGTTTTCCCAGTAACAAAGCCAATAATGACAAATATGATAAAATATTTCACGCAAACAAATAAAATATTTTGTTATGAAGCAGGTTTAACCAAGAGCGATATAATTTTGGTGATAAGAAGCAACACAAACAAAGGAGGACAAACATGTCCGTTACATATTTACATGTTCCCTCTCTGTCTCACTGTTGTGTGATGACTGACGTATTCATGATGCGTGAAAAAGTGGGAATCAGTTTTGCTCGGTTGATCCCAGAGGTCAGCAGCACAGATAGAGAGAGAGGGGAGTAAAGACAACACAAAGCCAAAAGAGAGGAAAAAAGATTGTGAAGGAGGAAAAGAAACCACTTGTCAGGCTGGCATCAATGTTGGTGTCTGGAGAAGAATTGTGCAATGTAGCTGATAATGTTTTTTTGAACCCCTGTCCATTGTCTGGGGAACTGCAAGTGCAGGAAATTGTTTAGGGAGACGGCGCAGAACTGAACATGACAGAGGATAATGTAAACTAAATGGAAAACAAAAAGCCAAATAACAGAAGAAAAAGAGTGTGAAGAAAACAGAACAGAAGGAAACGACAGCAAAGAGACAGAAAACAAATAGAAGCAGAGAAATTGGGAGGGGGCAGCATGTAAAGGAAATTAAAAGAGAAAAGAATCAATACCTCCCTCTGATTCTAGTGACAAATGTATGGAAAATCTCCATCATTCTTTAATAATATATCCACAAAAAGAATAGCTCATTTTCCTCCACTTTTCAGGCACAATCCTAAATATTTTACATTCAGGTTTCTATGAACTGAAAGGACTAAAACGTCACTCCAACCAGTCAACATCCGTTTAGAAACAATGCGCTGCAGTGTGAGTGAGGAGGTCCGTATTTACACCTCATATTTTATAACTGCTTGAGAAGCAGCCGGTCAGCGCTGCAATCACTTTGACCAATGCCCTCAATTTTTAGCAACTTTGAAATCCACCTCAAGTAGTTGTAGACTGAGTAATGAGGAGAGGCAAAGTTAAACTCAATTTCAGGGTGAGCGTCTGGCCATTAATGGCCGTTTATCAGCAGCACAGCCAACATGTGCCAAGGCCACTAAGTGCCAGCTGGTGCTCTGAATCCCAGTGTCTGAGGTATAACAGGAAAACTCATTTTCTTTGCCTCCCTGACACTGCATGGATCCAAACAATCCAAACCTTTGACGGCACACGGTACCTCTCTCGATCTCATCCATTACAAAGATATGAAAGGACAAAAGCCTCATTTTCAAATAATTTGTTTTAGAGGACACAGATGCAGGGCTTTTTTTTTTAAACAACCTTATTTCATTGTTATGAGAAGCACAATTTCACTGTATCAATTCTGCAACAATTTGCTACATTTCTACAGAAGCACTTTTACTATCACTCAAGGTGCCTAGCTCTCAAGGGGGCTCCCCAAACAGGCGTCGTCATATCTTTACAGATTGTTCACACATTTAAAGCTATGAATTTGTGTTTGTTGACATCCACATTAACATAAATTTCAAGTATTTGTCAAAAATACAAGAAATATGACTCCAACCCAACAATATAAAAACAAAAAAAAAACCCACAAGAACCAGAAGACAAACAATATACAACACATGCAGAAGTAAAAAAAAAAAAAAAGCTACTAAATATTACATTTGTACATTGCTGTGCAGTGGTGTTTTCTGCATCCTCCTATACCCTTAAACATGAGGTGAGGTGAGAAATCTGCAGAAATCTTCTCTGCCCTCCTTTTGCCCCGTGAGGTGTACAGGTCCTCTATGGAGGGCAGGCTGGCGCCGATGATTCTTTCTGCAGTTCTGACTGTTTGCTGGAGCCTGTTCCTGTCATTTTTGTTGCTGAACCAAACCAGATAGTGATGGATGAGCAGAGAACAGACTGTTGAACTGTATGATTCCTCTGCAGAACAGCATCAGCAGCTCCTGAGGCAGGTTGAACTTCCTGAGCTGATGCAGGAAGAACATCCTCTGCTGCGTCCTTTTTGACGAAGGCCCTGATGTTAGATGTTCACTTCAAGTCCTGGGAGATTGTGGAGCCCAGTAACTTGCAGGACTCTACTACTGATATAGCGCTACTGAGTGAGCAGAGATAGAGTGTGTGTGTGTGTGTATATAAAGTCCACCATCATTTCCACTGTTTTCAACATGTTCAGCTCCAGGTTGTTACCACACCACAGGACCAGCTATTCAACCTCCCATAGCCAGTGATGCTCCACAATGATGACGGGTTGTTGACCAGACACTGATTTTTCAGCCTTTCAGAGTAGCTCCTCTTTGCTATGCTGATCTCCTTTGTCAGTGTGTTTCCGGCCTGGTTATGCAGGGTCCTGTCCACACTTCTGTAGGCTTGTTCTTTGTCATGATGGAGCTGTTTGAGCTTCACTGTGAACCAAGGTTTGTTGCTATTGTGTTCAGAGAGACTAAAGTTAGTTAAAATGCATCTAGATTTTCCTCCTGTTAAATCTGAAAGTTTAACTCAATTCATGCATTTACATTACTCAATATAAATGTACCTGTACCACAAGGAAATGCTATTATATTACAATGTATTTTTTGAAAAGGACATTAAATGTCCTGTAAACATAACTTTGTGTTTTTTTTTAAGTGTACCTTGCATTGTTTTCTTGTAAACAAACAAACAAACAAACAAACAAAACCATACAATCTAGCACTGTTAAACTCACATTGGATAGTTTAAAAAAAAACAGATCGAAATCTGTGCACCAGGCCCTGAGACATCACCTTTGTACTCTAGGCATTTTTCTTCCTTTTCGAAACCAGGTGCCTACATTACCCATAACACACCTCCACTGCCAAACAGGACTGCATAAACCTGATGCAGTTCCTCTGTCAATAACATAAGGGCCCCTGTACATGTACTGAACTGTACCACTGAACACAATGAATGGCCAAATTCAATGTGTTTAATCAATAATAAACAACAAAACAATCTGCTCACTTCACACTAAAGATCTTGTTAGTGAGTGAGTCACTAAAGTGTTATGTACACTGGTAGCATATGACTTGCAAAGAAAAGCCAGCACCCATTGTTTCATCTGTCATTATCAGCTGACGGTTGCATCACTGCATCACCATTAACAAGACTTTTGGGGGAGCTCACTTTTTCCCCAGTTTTTTGTGGTCAGACTAAACATTTATAAAGCATATGATTTGGATTTTTTAATCATTATTCCTATTGTTTAAAATATGAATAATAAGAATGGAAAAACAAATGTAAAGTAACTGTTGGTGTGCATATTTCAGCACCATGGAGAGCAGCGAGGAGAGACCACTTTATTACGTGCACCCTCCTGTGTGAACATGCACACCTTTGTATTCCTGTTATGGATCATACATTAATTAGGCTATTTTATTTCCCGTTGAGAAATGTGAGAAGTAAAATCAAGTCACATGCAGGTGCCACAATGAGAGGACTGACTAATACTTAAAACTTTTTGACATAACTTTATCGTATGATCTGTAACCTAATAGAAAGATTGTGATTCACATGCAGACTGTGTGGGAAGAATGCCTGTTCTTATTCTTCTTTCTTGTTTTATGGCAAATGACACGATCAAGAAAGATTGTTTTGGTGATCTCTGCATTTAAGTGAAGTTTACTGTGGCGCCACTCTTCAATGGTGATGCAAGAATTGGTAAATATTTGCCTAGCACTTTTCTATGCATTGCAGCACACTCAAAGCGCTTTCACATTATTTGGCCATTCATCCCTTCGCGCTCACATATTCACACACTGGTGATAACAGTGGGAGCAACTGGGGGTTCAGTGTCTTGCTCAAGGACACTTCAACATGTGAACTGAAGAAGCTGGGGATCAAACTGCCAACCTTCCGGTTAGGAGACGACCCACTTTACCTCCTGAGCCACAGCTGCCCCAATTTCATGCAAGCTGGTATCTTCATTAAAATGAATTGGTGCTGAATCATGCTTATGCATGAATCATACATCAGTAATAATCATCCATCTATCCATTATCTAAACCATTTATCCTGTCGAGGGTCATGGGGCCTGGAACCAATCCCATTTGACATTGGGCAAGAGGCGGGGTCCACCCTGGATAGGCTGAAAGTCTAATGCAGGGCTGACACTTAGAAACAGACAACCACACACGCACACTCTTACAGGCAATTTAGAGTTGCCAGTCAACCTAAGCTGCATGTCTTTGGACTGTGGGAGGAAGCCGAAGTACCCGGAGAGAAGAATCAAGGATCAACACAAATCATGTCCCCAGAAATCAAGCAATTTAACAGCATTTTATTCCCAAACCTGCATATCAAATAATAAGACTATGTTGTGCACTTATACACTGAGACTGAATAAATACAATGTAGTAACTTTCTTGCACCCAAATATAACTTTTCTGTTGGCTATTCACTCCATATTATACTGTTGTTGAAGGGACAATATATTTAGAGACTACTGACTCAAACTATTGTGCTACGACATACTGTAAACAGATAAAAACT
The DNA here is from genome assembly GCF_001952655.1 of Monopterus albus. Taxonomy (NCBI): domain Eukaryota; kingdom Metazoa; phylum Chordata; class Actinopteri; order Synbranchiformes; family Synbranchidae; genus Monopterus; species Monopterus albus. Next base: position 241,323 of record NW_018128081.1, on the reverse strand, counting down.
CAGAGAATGGCTTGGGTCTGGCCAGGCCAAATGAAGTACTCAAACCACTCTGAGGAGGATGGACAGAGCATTACATAAATCCTATGGAAGCCTAGGAGTATCTGTGGATAGGCAGTAAGCACCAGCATAACACTCCCTTCTTGAGCCTGACTGTGGTGTGAGGCTCATGTTGTCCACAGTACTTTGAACTGGAGTAACACAAGAAAGAGTAAGCAGAAGAGAGAGAAGCTAACCAGAATACTGAGGCAGACAGAGATGAAGAGGGCTGGGAAAAGCCAGAGAGGCCAAGAGAGATGTAGAGTCAGAGGAGGGCTGACAGGCAGGGAGATAATATACAAAAATACACAGAGAGGGAGGAAGAAAGACAGAAACAGAGTGTGACAGAGGCAGAAAGCAAAAATCCTGCTTGCGTGAACTTTGTGGCAGGACTTTAAGGGGTAATTAGGAAGAGTGACTTTAGAAGTGGAGAATAAGTTCTCAATCCTAAGCCTTGGTGCAGGGGGATTAGACTTGGACTGAACTCCTCACTCCTTCTCTTCCTCCTTTCTTTCCCTCCTAGGGCTCTCACAGCTCTCTAATGTGGACCTGCCCTCACTGCCAAATTACATCCAAAGTAACTATGGCACAGCTCTCTTCTGTCCCCCCTGGAGTCCAGATGGATCTGTTATAGACAAACAGACATCATCTACAGTACAGGCAGTGATTCCAGTTATAGAAAACAACGTGCATGCTGCAGGTTTTACAGAACAGCCTGTAAAACTGTGCAATATAATGTACAGCACATGCAATCTTAGTACTTAATTTCTGATGAGACCATAGCAGTGAGGGTTTTTTTTTAAATGAACTCTAGATTGCATTATTGTAAGGTGTAACCAAGAGTGTTATACTGTATCTCCCTACTGTGTGCATTCAAGTAAGACTCCCTAAGGGCTTATAATTATAACTGTCAGAAAAGCAAATTTCTTTTAGATTATCAGCAACACTGAGCTTCTGTCCAGCATATAACAGATGTTTGTGTGTGCGTGTGTGTGTGCGCATGTGTGTGTGTGTGTGTGTGTGTGTGTGTTCAAAGGAAAGTCATTGGCTAAATGTAGCAGCAAGGTCTGCAAACTCTAAAAGTAGAGTGTCATCCCTTATCATGAGCTAAACAAACCATTCAGCATAACACTTGTTGCACCAACAAGAGAGCACTGCAATATTGATATAAAGTGCAGACAATAATAATTGTTGTATCAATACAGTATGTTACCTCAAGGTGTAAATCTGTGAAGCACACAGAGCTGAAATGTGATCACATCTCGATGCTGTACGTGCAATAGTGGTGTCACACTGTTTTCACAATGTACAGTTTCTGTGCAGGGTAAACTAACAAATACACAATTAAATAAATATAAAAAAAATTAAGTACCACTGATGCAAACTTTCAAATCAGACCTCATTATCTAGCTGACATACTGTATCTATATACAGTATGTGTGATCATACTGAAAAGTCAGCAGCACATCATTCACTTCAAAAAATACTGTCTGATCTTTTGTTGTACTAATCCTCTCCTATACAAAGAGGAGGCTGAATTTAGTGACATAAATCATTTAATTTGCAGATATATATAAGAGACTTCAAAAATCTCAATCATTTTAATATTTTATATTTAAAACATGTAATTTCAGTCGCTAAAATCTGTAAATAAAAATATTTGGCCCTACCGTAGGTGCAGTGTACTAACTGCAAGTTGAAATGCTGCTTGTTGCTAACTGGAGCAATGCTGCTATGTGGAGCAGAGTGTTGGTCCACGGCCATGGCTTATAAAAAGCATGCATCAAAATGAGTCGCATCTTAGAGCCAAGAACAATTGGGGGCTGTCTGACTGCAGTGGACTAAAACTTTCTCAGAGTACATGGAGCATCAGCCCCAGTTTTGACAACAAGGAAGACAAGGTGCTCTATATTTTTCATTAGAAATATGTGGCCTCGCCACACTGGCAAGCTCCCCTGGCCCCTTCATCTGCAGCACTCTGTACTTTTTTTTCCTCCTTCTCTCCTGCTCCTTTCCCCACTCCCATGAGTCTCTCCTATTGGGTCTATTCTCTAGTCTCTTCTTCACCAAACCTCGCAGTTATTGTGCCCTCACACACTTAAATGCAGAGACATGATTCTAACAGCACAGGAACTTGTTGCAAAACACATCCTTGTTTTATACATTATGATCTTCGTATTTCACAATTTAAAAAAAAAAACATCATGTGATATGTAATGTAACATGAATTCTGTCTTGGTTATATGTCGAAGTCCTTGAGAATAATCTTCTTTTATATCTCCAATGAAAGTTAAGTGGTTTTCAATTAAGTAGACACAGTTCTGTTGTGGTTTCTGTTCATTTTCTTGACAGATATTCCTTTCCTTAAAACAGTCTGGAACCAATCCAGGGATCGCTGCAGGGTTAATAGACATAATCATTCACATTCATACCTATGGGTAATTTAAAGCCCCAAGTCGATGTGATTTGCATGTCCTTGGACATGCTGAAGGAAACTGGAACAGCAGAGGAGGAAACCCCAACAGACTCCACATTAAAAGGGCCAGAGCCATGCATCAAACCTGGGTCTTTCTTGTTCTATTATGCAACAGTGCTAACAACTGAACCGCAGTGAAACCTCTCACTGCACACTGACTGCTTCACTGCTACCTAAATGTTGATGTGATACAAGTGTAAGGGCAATCTGTTCTTGGTTTACTCCATCCACAGGGAGACCAGACTCAGGATAGTAAACACAGACAACTCATACACAACCTGTCAACCAATGCAGCAACTGATGTTAGCTTAATTAACTTAAAAAAAAAAAAATCTGCCAAGGACTTAACAACCAATACAATCATAAATCTGATTTTATCTTACCTGTCTGAAATCAAGGACCCACACTTTCAAATGAACAATTCAGAGCTGTAAAGCCACATCCATTATTACTGTAAACTGGATTATTTTCCATCCAGTACGTTTGATAGGTATAGCTGCAGTAACTAATGGGGTCAGGCTTAGCAAATGTTTAATTGTTCCAGAGACCACCGGCAGCTTACACACACACACACACACACACACACACACACCAGGCTCGTTATAGTCATTTCAGTAAAGACAGACTATACATTTCTTTAACCTCAAATGAATCCAGATCATCATAATTCACCATTTTGTTCACAACACATACTGTATAACCACACACAGAACTGCACATTGCATCACACGGCTTTGATAAATGAGGGTATTCTCTGCAGCACTGTAATACGCAAAGGTCACTGCCATGACCTCATTCAAATGAAGCCAAATGTCAAGTTAAATTCACCCGTCTGCTTCTTTTCAACACAGGACAGTCAGAACCACTTAAGCACTTACACGGAGATGCACGTATGCCTCATTCTCACACAGTCTGTTATTTTAACTGTTCGTAAAGACACTGAATAAACCAATGTGGAAAAATGATCATTGTTCTAAATTAAACAGTGATAATCAAGTGAAAATCTCTTCTCATCTCTCAGCTCAATCATGCTTCCTTCATGTAACAGCAAATGTGTGTGCCCATTAGCTGGAAAACAGAATCCCCTAATTTTTGCTTTTCTTCTAAATACACAAGCATATTCACGCATATAATGAACACACATAATGAATGATTAACCAGTGGCAGCACAATCACAAATTCCACACCCATACACATTAACAAACACACACACAGCTCTTGCAGCGCAGATAAGAGTACACAGTAGGGAAAAATGATTTGGTTGTACCTTTGTTTCTACCTACAGTTTTTGGAGAGGAGAAAGGATCCATAGAGATAAAAGAGGGAAGAGTGTCATCCCGCGCAGAGCACCAGAGAAAGACAGCAAAAAGTGGGGATAAGCTATTGTTAGTCCACAGCGAGTCTGTACACTACCAACTGACATTTTCATGCAAAATCTGCCAATCATGCAATGGTGGAGGAAAAAATGAGAAGCGCACATGGGCAGCACACAACTGACACTTAGCATATTTTCTGCTTTTTTCTTTATTTTTGGTGAAGTGCATGGCTACCCTAAGGTCACACCAGACAGAGGCACAGCTATATTAGTTTTCACATCCTCTTGAAATAAGTGGCACTGGAAGCTTAGTGTCTACATGAGGGTTGCAGTCAAACTGTTTGCAGCAAAATGAAAAAAAAGAGGAAAGCTCTGTTGACCACACTTGTTATTTGGAGGAGGTTATAAAGAAAAGGTTTATAACACAGCTAACATGATCATTTTCTCAATTTGAACTCTCTGGTTGTCTCTGGTACTTCAAAGATCAGTACTGTGGAGGCAGTTTTCAGTTGGTCAAGATCAAAGCTGAACTCTCAGCAAAAGCTCAGCAGTAGTTTACTTTATACTCACAGGCAAATCCAGAGATCTTAAAAATCTTATTAAAATCAAGTTAGTTTTATACACAACTTCAGTGTTCACTGGTGTGTCTGACTTTTAACACAGCTCACTCTGTAATATTCACTGTTATCCTAACGCTAGAAAGCAGCATTAATACTGGACAATTCTAATAAGACTCAAAATCCATTCAGTTCAATGGAAATGTTTTTAAAGGATAGGGCTGGTCATTTTCTATATTAACCGTTTTTTTCAACACTTCTCATATAGAGATTAAAACCAACAATAAACTGCTTCTATTCACTGTTAATGTCTGTCAGTCCTGGATTAGCTTATGTGTCTGTGCCATAGACCTCCACTGGTGTTCAAAAACAATTAAGAACACATCAGGGAAACACATCAATGCACTTAGTGACACATTTCCTCATTACAAAACGCAAGACCCTGATATTTATTAAGAACAGACATCTTGTGCATGAACCCTTGAGTCTTGCTCACTTCAGATGCTGTAAAAAGTTATGGCTGTTTGTCTGGGGATTTGTAATGAGGAAACAGGTCACTCAGTGCAGAGGTGTGTTTTAAAGGCACATGAAATGACTGAAAGCTCCAAAATAAATATCAATAAAACCATGAGCTGAGATTGTTTTGTCAACTACAGTTTCCAAGGTCAACAACAATTTCTTTTCATAATATCTGTCTATAGTAGCTGCAGTATGGCTTAGTATAATTAAGGTTATGCAGCTCAAACAATTGTACCTTACCTAACAATAGCACTTTGTTTCTTATTTTACTCTATTTCCTCTTTATCTTTTATATATCTGTTCTCCGACCTCTAAGCTGTCTCACCCAAATTCCAGTGATTTCCTCATCCAGCCTCCCCCTTCTGTGCGTTTCATGCTCCCACCCCACCCCTCCCTCCCTCCACAATCCCGATACTGTAAAGGCTGAGCAGGAAGAGGGGAGTGTGTCACTGCATGTTAGCTGTGGAACTGTACACAGTTATGTAATGCACAAAGACCTGGGTGACACAAGGGCGAGGAAATACAAAAACATAAAGAGAATGAGAGAGAGATAAAAAGGTGAGATGAAGAACATGCCATGCTGCCAACACACACACACACAGAAAAACACTCCCACTTCTCTGCAGCAACAATGGCAGCACTGCAGTACACAAATGCACAGACAGGTAGTGAAGTAACGCGACATGGAGTTACACCCCAAAACCAAGCTGGGTAGTGAATAAACAAAACAAACAAAAAAACCCAAGAGATCTACCAAGAAAAAGAAGAGAGTACCTTGCTCTGCCTTCAGGTGTGCTAGGCCTTGAAGAGAAAAATCAGACAGGGACAGAGAACATTTAGGAACAACAGCACACCAATACAGCACTTGTATTGTCATTATGCATGCTTTGCATAACAGCAAACCATGGCTAACACACTAAAAGCAAAGCTTTCCCAAGTGCATTTGAAAGCTTTCTACTGAAACAAACAAATGACTAATAAAGAGAGCCACACAGCACGTGAATATAAAGTAGCTCTGCAGGTTGTTTACTCAATTAATGTCAATTATAAATGTTATAATTGGATTGGTGGAACATTTTTCTTCCCTCATAAGAGCAAATGCATAAATGCTTCTCCAACAGAGTACATTACCAATATAAAATTAGCTTTTGCTACAGCTTAACTGAAACTATGACTAGTCCTTCTTGAGACTCACCTGGTGTTCTCTTGACCACTGTGGAGTTGTCAGAAGAAAGGAGAGAAAGCAAAGAGAAGTCCTGCATTAGCAACACACTACAACTGCTTTTGCATGTGCATCTAACATGCAAAAGATACCACACTGTTAAACATTTCCTGCCATGTAAGGAGCAGAATGCTGCCCCTTGACATGCCTGATCAAAATAGCTGCTTCAGTAGAAATCCCTGTGGAGAAAAAACACAAAGTTCCATCTGTCCCAACCTCTCAGGGAACCAGATTGGCATTAAACCTTCAGCAAACAACTCTTGAACAGTTCGAATATTGTTACAATAACAGAATATTCTGCTTCTTGTATCACACAGAATGCCTCACACACATAAAAAAAGAGACATAAATCCACACCCCTGAGGATTTATGGTGTTGTGAGGTTTGTGGATCTCAAGACGCTTCTTCTCAGACCCATATCTTTCTCCTCCACCTCTACTTTTTCTCTTTTAACCCATCCATCCAGCACTTTCTTCATTGCTGACCCAAATCCAACACACCCCTTTTGGTTTTGCAGGGGAATGCTCACTGTGGGATTCCTGTAGTTCACAATACCATATGGCAAAATAATATACAAGGCATACTTTAAGCTTCATCCCTTGGTGCATACACCCTCACCGTAATCTCACCACTTTGTGGGTATGGAACATGCCACTGTGATTTAGGGCGCAGGACAGATCAGATCAGTGGATTTAGTATTACGGTAGTTGTATAGGCTGTTACATGTGCTATTATCCTACTGGATCATTCTACCTTTTTATGTTCTAACTGGGTATCTGTGACCAGAAACAAATTAAGACACACTACATCTGACATTTTGAATGTTGGTTATGATAGACAATACCAGCTATTAATTTGAATGTGATGATCTCTGCTGAGGTCTCTTTTCTGTCACTGGTTTTAAATGGGGGTTTTATGCTTAGTTTTTTCTCCCTCACAGCATTAAACCCTTGTTAAATGGTAAAATTAACAGAAAATCATTTGAGGGTAGGGACAAGGACAAAAACTCTGTAGGAACTGGTGAAGGTGTGGTGAGATTTTTTTCTGTCTCCTTTAGGGAGTCCAAACAAGCCAATGTGCTGTAGACGACATGTGTTGCAAGCTTAATCCCCTGCAGTATTTTACAAGCAGCTTCACCACTCAAATCCAACTATAAATTTCAGCTTGTGCACTAGACACAAATGCCCTCTGCACTGGAATCAGGCAAGTCCCTGCACCATTTCCCCCCCTTTTTCCCTCTGACCTACTTTTTATAATAAGATTATTGTAACTGTCATTTTTTCTATGTCTGTTTATTAATCCCCAAAGCTAAGCCTGAAGGCACCATTTCAGCACTTGCTTAACGGTTTGCTTTCCGATATTCTTCAATTACTAGCCTTCCATCAAACCAGTGAATATGTTTTAACAAAATGGGCCTTAAACTGTTAATTAGAAATGGAGGATGCGGGATTCCAAATGAGGAAATGAGTGATCATTTTACATATTCATAAAACAATCTAGTGCAACTCTTAATAAGTGTGACCTTATGCGTATCTCACAAAAACCCCTAAGGTATTCGTGAGACTTCATAATGTCACCCCCATTAATTTAACTGAACAAAATGAGGGACAATATCGAGATAATTATCATGAAAGATCCTGATATTTGCACAGCTGATAACAGGAGCAGAATCAAGCTTATATGACAGATGACTCCGCAGAAAGAAGCACTGAGTTATCGACACAGCAGAGGACAGAGGTCCGAAGCTACAGCAGCACTTTTGCCTGCCAAAGCCGATGTGTGGTGAGCGAGTGGCGAGTAGTGTCTAATTCCTGCTCATTGCCCTGACACAGTTAGTCACATTGATACATCCTGATCCACATGGGATGAGAGACTGAACATGTGTTTTATGGCCAACTGTTTATAAGGCTAAGCTGCTATAGCTGAGTTAGACAGTTTGGAAGGAGCTGTAGGAGCTCAGACAGAGACGCGTCTCATCATTATCACTGCGGTGAAATAATGATGCTTCGGTAGTAGGCTAGTCCATGATGAATAAGTGCACACCCACATTTTTAGTGCAAGCTGCACAAATAGCCTATACCCAACATTCCCATC
>NW_018128081.1:228783-232982 GCF_001952655.1 Monopterus albus | reverse complement strand
GCTAGCAAGCTACCATTAGGAACATGACTGGCAAAATGCTTCCAAGGCCCAGTCCACCCAGTCAGTCAGCCATCTGCCCATTATAACGAGCAGCTCCAGGGCCTTGTCGGTCCATGTCTATGTGTATGTTTGGGTGCATGCCTGTAAATGCAAATGAGTGTGTGCATGCAGCCTGATAATGTAACATGTAAATATTCACAGGTTTGACACATCGCTTTCATTGCTCATTAATGTGCCATATATTCAAAATGCTGACAAAGGAAGGTGTGCTGTACAGTTATTCATATCAAAGTTGGATCACTTTTAGTTCCCCTCCAAAACATTCCTTGCTCAAGGGTTGCTTGAAAATCAAGTACCTATTTTTCCACTTGTGTACATGTGGACATAACAATAAAAATCTTGTGCTAGTTTGCCAACAGACAGTTTGAACTGACAGTGGTGTTTGTGCAGGCACTTCCTGTGCAAATTAGCCATCTCTGTTCTCATTATCCTCCTAATTATGGTTTCCAGTCTCTGTGGCATAATCAACAATCAGCCACATCAGTTAATGGGAAGGCAGAAAAGAGCAGCAGCCAGTTCAGCTGGGGAGCTAACAGTGACTACCCTCCCTGCCTCGCTCTTTTATTAACTGAAAACAGAAGAAGATGGGTGGTGTGAGAAACAAAGACACACAAATGTAAGAAGGGGCTGGTTTGTGTCCAACAGCTGACCTCCTGGGACAAACTGAGGTACAACAGACCTATTGTGAATTCCCTCATCACACTTGCTTTGCCCTGCAGCCGAGATGTCACCATCTCTAACCCAGGTCAGGCTGGCTGGCTGAGTCGCAGGTGCACTCTTAAGACCATGGTTGTTTTAACACAAGAATCTCATAGCTCCCCTGTCAGCTCTCAGATAAATAGACACTCCAACTATTGAACAGAGTCAATGAGGAAATGGGATGAAGGGAAAAGGGGGGCAAGTCCAGTCGGTCCACTTGAATGCTCTGCAACTAGAATGTTGCTTGCTGTTCAAAGCGCTGCATGTAAATCTGAAAATGCTTATTTTAAATGCATGTTACTATGGTGACATATAGTATTATAACATCTTAACTGTATTAGACACAGTTTAAAATAGCTTGCTGTAACATTCAGTTAGCATTCCCCTTATATTTAGTAAAATAGAAATAACCCTCAGACATGTTAGTCTGGCAGGAAGTGGGTCAGCAATAGAGGAAATTTGACATGGGTCTGTTCACACATATTTATCTTTTACAATCCATTCACATGAAAGGAAGAGTTATAAGTGTGTAAGTTGAAAATGAAAATGTGTATTCCCTGGATTACTGGTCTAATGTGGAGCGCCGTCCTGCAGTATCAAGACTACAACCACTTATGTGTGCTGAAAAATTTAGGTTTTAACATTAGGCGGCCTTCAACCAACAGCAGTGGGGACATAAAAATTCAGTGAAAGGAAAATAATTTTGTTGTATTTTTATGGAGTGGGAGGGAATGACCAGTGGCAATTTTTAAAAGTGGGTCTTGACTTAAGTCATTTGAGAATAACTGTAAGTGTAAGCTTTGTATGCCTATAAGGTACAATGTTATCAAAATGGTACATCTCATTACACTCCCCCCTAAAAACAACCTTGGCACAGAAGCAGAGGAGGAAAAGTTGCTTCTCATTCACACATTGTGTGTACCTTCAGGTCCCTGCACCACCTTGTAAGAGCTGAACACATTTAACAGAGAAAAGAGAACTGAGCATTGTAATTTAGTCATATCAGCTAATATAATCTCCACCGCTTCCTCATCAAAAGTAATAACTGTGAAGGAACAGAGATGCCGAGCACGTCACCTCCAATTTAACTCCCACATGAAATATGAAGACTTTCTAAAAGAAGTTGCAAGAACCACAAAGAAATACTCTAGCTGTTCCTGTTTCATATAAATTACACTATTGTGTAAATGCTACTTTGCAATCACTGCATATTTTTAAGGCATCTCATACATGAAGTTTGAGTTGGCACAAATCACATTAGGAGTAGCGGGAATAGCAACACAGTTATGGAAATTAAATCTAATTTCAGCAGTCTGTATTGAGATTTATAGTATTGCAAAATACATTACGTTTTAAGCCACACAGCATGAGCCAATTTTGACAATATATGTCTAGTGCAAAAAGCAAACAGTGGTTAATATAACAGTTTTTTTTTTACTGTATACCTGGAGGCAGACAGTAAACCTCCTCAGTTATCTCAGTACTAAACTTGGAAGGGATCCCTCTGAATGCTTTACAAAGATTTGAATCAATATTCAGCCCCTGACACAGAAAGCTCTGGAGCCAGCCATCTTACCTTCAGTGCAGTATCGACCTACATATCCAGTTTTGGAGCAGTCACAGTAGGTTTCTCCATCTGCTAGCGAGCAGATCCCACCATTTTCACAGGGGTTCTCTGTGCAAAGGCCCATCATCTCCAAGCGTACCTTCTGACTGTTGATGAGTGTGGGCAGTTTACTCCCATAACTGAGATCTGTGATAATTCCCTTGAATGGTGGTAGCTCACGGACAGAGGGCAGGGTGATAGCAGATGTGCGAATGTCCCCCGGGAGCCCTCCGAGGAAGAGGTCACTGATGATCTTCATGAACTGCCGCTGGGGCCTCACCTCTTCTGTCTTGGTCTGGCCATCCACGGCCAAGCCAGTCCGCAAATTATCCCTGTTGACGGCTGCAAAATGCCAGCGGCTGTCATTGACCATTTTATCAGAGGTGATGGTCGTCTCAGCACAGTCGATGCTGACACGAAGTTGCAGGTGACCCTTAGATACCATGAGGAGCAGAAAGTCACAATATCCGCCATCGTCGAAGTAAAGCAACAGGCCTTCCGATTCTGAAGTCTTGAACTGAAATGTCAGGTCACTTCTGGAGCTGGCATCCCAGCGCAGGTAGCGAGCCCACTGACCTTCAGAGCCAGTAAACTCCACGCCTACACTCAGGCCCAGCATAGTACAAAACAAGAGGACATGCCCAGGTAGGCTGTCGGGCTTCATCGTAGAGAATAACAGGAGAGTACCAGTAGAGGCTTAGAACTGGGGACAGATCCTCAAAGTGATGATAACATCTGATTATGGCTGTGTTCCAGGATGTATCTGCTGAAGGTTATATTCCACATAGATAATTTTACAATCAAGCTGAGTATGTAATATCTGTTTTTCTTTCTTTCTTGTTTTTGAGGCAGATCTAATGTTGATAATAGATGGAACCTAATCTTCTCAGCCAAGTTTCTACACAGAGATATATGAAAAAATATCCAAGTTCCACACAGAGTGGACAAGTGAACGTGTTAAGATGAAGGTGATCCTTAGCGTATTTTGTCAGTGATGTACAGCACTGTTTTGCCATTTTTCTTTGAGACGACTTCCTGGATTGAAACACATAGCCGTCATCGTTGGTACAGTTCCATGCCCCATGGTTTGACCTCCAGCTTCAGAAACACCTTTGACAGAAGTGCAGGAAAAAAGTTTATCATATATGTATTCAAATACATTTTATTTAGTAGTGTTGAAATATTATACTATATACTTTAATTCTAAAAATTTTATTCAGAAGAAACAAAAGTGAGGAAACAGTGCCAGCTTTTGTGCCAACAAGTTAAGTAAAATACCTAGTAATGCTTTGCAGATGAACAAAATCATGCTTATGAGTGTAGATCAAAGTGAAAAAGGATCTTGAGAGCACCATTTAATGTAGACCTGACTCGCTATGTGGCCGTTAAACAGGCCTACCACTAAATAACCGCTAAAAATATCCATTAAAAGTTTACGAGCATTTTATGTAGGGTGCCATTTCTGCCAATTACCCATTTTATTTGAAGATCAGTGCAAATAATCATTCAGAGGTTTAAAGCTTTAATTTAGGAGTTAAATTCCAGTGGTTGCACAACAGACATTTTGCAGAAAAAATATAGAAACATCTAGGAGATTGCTATTGCTGTTTCTGTGATGGGTGAAAATCCATTGAGGTTAGCCTGAACATGTGTTTAGCCTTGAACATTAGCCTGCTATCTGTAAGGGCCTGCTGGGATCCTGATAAATATGACTAATTATCCACCGCCACTCTCTTTCTCATTTGCATGTCTTTGGGGGGTTACAGTCACAAGCAGCTATTCAGAAAGATGTTAGGATGGTACCACATTTTGGAATCCACCACAGATAATATAT
>NW_018128081.1:220727-228643 GCF_001952655.1 Monopterus albus | reverse complement strand
TATATAGCTTTGCTGAGTAAATTTAAACAGAACTGAATGAATAAAAGCAAAGGCTGGTGAGCTAGTTAATATTCCACATCAGTGTCATCTCAGTTTCAGTGATGGAAATAATTTGAATATGTATTCATGGAAAGAAATAAATATACAGTATATATATATATATTAACTAGCTCACCAGCCTTTGCTTTTATTCATTCAGTTCTGTTTAAATTTACTCAGCAAAGCTAGAAATTATTCACATGGTGAAACCTTATATGTGTGTGTACTCTTCCAGCCCTTTGCCCTTGCAATTGTTTTGGCAGTGGGTTGTCCACCAGACAAATGCATTGTCCAATCATGTCAGTAGCACAGAACCATGCAACTCAATAGGCCCTTTAACCACCTGCTCTGAATAGTTAATCTCGCTGCAGCAGGCGAGTTATTGAATTCTAGTAACTGATACCTATGCTAATGCATTGTGTGTGTACGCATGTGTATCTCTTTGCAGGAGTGAGCTTGTGTGTACTGTATGTCTGCCACAACACTGAGTTGCCTACTGGATCATTGTCTTTCTCTTAAAAGTTCCCGGTGAGACAGCAGAGGGGTTAAAAGTTTCTGTGTGGTGAAAACAACCCTGAACACAGCTGTGTCAATCCAAACCAGCAACCACTGAGAGGATGTGCTGTGTGTGTCCCTTCACAAAGACAAGCTGGATATGCCCATGAAACCTGAGATGCCAGTCTCCTATGAAGGCTGACCTTAGCCTCTATTCAATTAACATGACTTATTGTGTGTATTGCCTAACTGAGGCATCAGGTGTCCCTGTGAGCCATACAGACAATACTAACAATGCTAACATGTTGTCTGTCAGTTAACTAAAGCACCAATGGACATTTCTTTCCTCCAGAGTAAGAATTTTTTTTTCACAATAACATCACTCACATCTAAAACAAAATGCAACATTATAAAATTGACTGCAATACTAGTTCATATTCAGTTACTTTTGACACACTGAATGGCCCATCAGCTATAGCCTATAAAAAGTTCACTACCTAAACTGATGTCAGAACTGTCCACTTGCTAGCCTGTGGGCTAAGCTGCTGTAAAAGAGGTTAATGTGGTGGCAAGTCAAATTTCATACTCCTCTCAGGCATGTTATGAAATATGCCCTTCAGCAAACAACACACCAGACAGCATACTTAGCATTTCTCACTCTGGGGGTGGCAAAAATGCAAATTAAGAAGCTATTTTGGCTACTTAAAGAAGGGGGTTACATTTGTTTAACTAACATAAACACATTCCAAAATGTACTTTGACGTTGCCGACCTTGAGCAGTAATGTTAGCCAGCTCATGTGAACTACTGTATATGTATGCCACAATAAGCACATATTTTTCGTGATATATACACGTTGAATTATTGAATAGAGCAGAGTATGAGATGACCTGCTTCGGGTACCGTCACTGACTGGCTATAAATGATGCATTATGCATCCAGCATAGGTGCAGCCAAATTATTGACATGTTTTGAAATATAGCCCTCATTTCGCACTGGAGATCCCTCTATCCCCCGCTATGCTCCTTGTCTATCAAAAACTTCAGCCTGGAGGAACGAATTAATCCGATATCAGTCACAACACACAAGGGGCACCAAGAGGTCGCCAGCAAAAAGTGGGTAACTGATCCTTTCAACATTGCCATTCACTAGACAGTGAGAAATGTACTTGTATGTGTGTATTGATCACAGGTAATTGTATCTATAAATCATTAATCATGTAAATCTTCCTTGTTTCCCAGGACAGTGAAAAATAGGTTTAACTTCATCTCAGTGCCACAATTTGGCACATCCAGGTTCTTTATTATCATGGAATTAATGGACACATTGCAATGGTTCCTTCTGTCTGTTACCCAGTGAACATCCCTGCAGAAGTCTAGATGTTATTGCTACAAAATAGTCTTGTTTTTAACCATGTACTATGTGATATTAGAAAATAGCACACAAATATATCAGCAACATGATGTAATTCTATATAAGTCTACATTAAATATTGTAGGCTATAGGCTAAATTATAATGGTGAACAATCCCTGGCCCCAAAAGGTGCTGATGAGTCCATACAATTTTGCAGAAATAATAAATTATAGTGATTCTATACTGTTTCTATTGCAAGTCCAGTTGGATTTTCCCAATCCCATACACAAATTCATTGGAATTAGTAGCATTCTTATAGACAACAAGAGGAATTTCTATCTGTTTACTGAATATTTGAAATCTTCAGCTGAAAGTAAAACGCATAAAACTGCCTCGGAGTCGTGCACCGATGAATAAAACAGCAACGCTCCAGGTTTCCCTCTGCTTTTCGCACGGTGGCAGTCTGGCTGCTACTCAAAGGTTTACGCCTTGTTTGACAAATTATTAAGTGAAATATGAACAAGAGTAGAGCTTGCATTCTTTGAAAATCATTTGTAAATCATTAACACTCCTGCCACTTCTCGTGCATGCTTTGGGCATATTACACGGAGCCGACCCCACTACGAGACGCGGATCCGTAAGATGAAACTTTCCGTCTCAACGCGCATCACTCCTTCACCACAAATATCACTAATTCGGCTTTGATATGTCAGTTTGATCGCTTGAGAGGTACTTTCCCCACAAATCACCCGTTCCTCTGTGGTTAAACTGCGAGTGAGAGCTTTTAAACTAAACATCCAAAACATCCCAGAGCGCTTAAACCCCCATCTCTGCCCAAACTCGGCAATTCCAAGTAAAATTCACGGTCAATGTAAATTCTTGCAGCAGAACTTCAGAATCCCTCAAAATAAACACCTCCTCGGTATACCTAATACATGTTGGACTAGATTTTTAAAAAATCACGAACAGCTCAGTTTTAATCTGCTCCTACCTTTTCGTGCAGACAGACGATTCCGAACGGGAAAATCTTATGTATAAATTATAAGCAAATTATAATAATCCACATCAAAATTCCACCCAGAAACCATAGTATTTTGAATTATAGCCTCTCCGGGGCGGTGAGATGATGATGCTGATGATGAGGAGGTTATTATACGCAAGGCGCGGTGGATGGGAAGGCAGCGGTCTTCCTTCCGCCGGCTCAGTGAACGCGCACCTCTCAGCTCGGCTCACTCAGCGCAACTGATGATGGGCCCCAGGATTTCTCCCACCCTGACGCGCTGACCCGCCTTCAACACAATACTCTGCACAGTGGGGGGAAGAAATCATTCTATTTGGAAAGAAACCTGAGAAATTGTTCCTCTGGGCAAATTACCAAAACTGAAAACTCTTTATTCCTTATTCAAGCCTTTATATGCTCTTTGCAGTAAATTTCCACAGTTTGTGCCTGGACAGGGTGCACAGGAAGTACTCTACAGATCCCATGCTCAGTGAGAGCCCACTAGATGGCAGGGATTTAGATTTTTCAAAACGAATTTTTTGCACAATCATAACCACAACCATCTAGCCTATATAAGACTGTCAGTGGTCACAGTGTTGGGCTGATTTACAGTGTGACAACTGACCATCTAGGGATGTTTAGGCTTCAGCTTTCCTTGTCCTGAAGCTACGTCTGGGATATTAGTGTTGTAGCTTTTTAGAAAAGTGAATAACTAATCAAAATGTGACTTGTTTTATTGGAAAATTTCAGATGTTAATAATGAGCCAGAAGAATCAGTTCAGAACCTTGGACAGCGCAATGGCAATACACATGAATCTGGTACAACAGGAAAACACTTCCAGCTCCGTCCAGGGTTCAGTAACTGGGACAGCACCCTGGAATTTTGCATGTTGTCCCAGCAGACCAGCACTGCTCTGCCCTCACATAAAATACCACAGTACCTATTAGCCTACTTGTTTTTAGTGCATAATAATAAAAGGCTGTCTGCAAAGGGTTGTGCTAGTGTGCAGCAAGCTAACATTTCCTGTTTGCATCACTACTAATACTACTAACTACAGCTGCAGCTAGTAATTGTAATAATGATGCTATATCAGGCTGGAACATACAGTATGCATGTATAACAGACAAACAGCTCTGCTGTATTTGGCGCTGTGTTGGAAAAATGGACGGAGGAACACTTTTCCCATGACATCATGGCACTCAGGTGTGGCCAATAAGGTTAATGATCCAGAGCCTTTATATTTGCTACTAGGCATTTGAATGTTTTGCAATAGAGTGAAAAATGTGAAAAGTCTACTTTTTTACACTTACTGTACACCACTGATCATCACATAACATTATTTTTACCCTATCACTTCTCTGATGATGTTTATTTTTGCTGTTATATGCTGTAATACTAAAAACAGAATCCTAAAGTAAGAAAATACGTCAAAAATAAACTTAAAAAAAGCATAATGAGGACATTAAAGCAACAAGAAAAAATAGTCCAAGTAATAAAGTAATTTGTAAAATACAATAAGATATTAGACTGTATAAAACAGCACAGAGATAGAAATCAGCAGGATTAAAACAATAGCATCAAACATAAATTTGCACATCTAACTTCTGCTGCCTTCAAAATTTGAGCTTTGGACTGAGGGTCAGTCAGTAAGATCCTGCCCGAGGGTCTTGACCTCATCACTGACATATAACAATCAAAGAGGTCTTCATATATCTGGGCATCAGACCAAATGTACTGTAAATATACATTAAGTGCTTGCATCCGATGGCAGGATGCTAAATCTAGAGATACATGGACTCTCTAACTTTGGCACCAGTTCAAATCCTAGCTGATTCATTGAGAAATGGCTCCAGGCATGAGAGTGACTTTTGACTGAGGTAAGACTAGAAGGAGAAGAGAAGAAAGGCATCAGTGACCCTCTCTTGTTTTGTGAAGTATAAAAACTTGAAGAGACCACCAAGAGCTGGAGATATATAAAACGTGCTATGTGCATGATAGCTCCTAGAGGCCCTGTACTGCCAAATGCATTTTCAAGTATTTTATCTATTGACATATACATGTCAGAACCTGCTTTAGTGACTAGCCCTTGACCCAAAACTTACTTTTAAAGTACCTGTCAAATTGGACTTATGTGTGTTTAGATATAATCCTAAGAAAATCATTTCCTTACAGTAGGTCACCCCAAAAGTGCATGTTTTGCCTTCACAGAGCAAACCTAAAATACAGCCATTAGGGACCCCCTGCCTGTCAGGTTTGCTCGGCCGCTCTGCCTCCCTCACCTTTCCTACTGTCTCTTGCCCCATTACTCTTATCACGTTCACCTGTTTCTCACTTATCACCAGCTGCACTTGATTAGGTCACTCACTATATACCCGGTTTCACTCCTCAGTCACTTGCCAGTTCTTTCTAGTCACTAGGCCAACCTTACTCCGTGCATTGTCATTGTTTTTGTATGTATTTATCCCCTAGCCAGCTACCGTTTTGTGTTTCCCCGAAGGACTGTTCCTCCAGACCGTGGCTCCACTCTCTCCTCCCAGGCAGGTCAATGCACAGTCGCCTATCTTTTTCCACTATTGCCTCCATCTCTCTGTCTCTACCTTCAGTAGCCACCATCACCACCGACCAGCCCAGGAGTGACCAGCCTACGCAGCTCGGCCCAGCTCTCCATCTCCTCACCTCCTGCGGTTGGTAAAACACCCGGCTACTACTCGTCTACAGGACTACGCACTATTTCCCTCTGAGTATTGTCACTACTGTGTTCACTGTATATAATAAATCATTGCTTGCACCGAAGTTGGCTACCTGGGTCCGCCTCTTTCCTCGTTCTCACACTGACTGGTGCGAACGGCTCCTAACACTGCCATGTTGACTAATATGAAATTTCATTATGTATTAGCAGAATATACATTCTATAATAAAATTAGAGTTTGAGCCAGGACAGTAGAAACCCAGAGACATTAACCCACTGTTAGAGGCGGTGAATTACAACTGCATGATGAACAGTGTTAAATGAGCCACTAAGGTCCAATAGCACTCAGATGAAACTATTCTCCTGCATCTGCTGTAATATTGAGGTCATTTGTTACTTTGAAAAGGGCTGCAAGGCTGAATCCACATCTGGGCCACTCTGGTTGCCCTGTTGCTATGTCTGACCTGGAAAGAGTTACGAAAAACATGAAAGCATAACTGGATTAATGGTTTGAGGAATGATGGATTCAGATCAGTCTGCTAGTTGGTTGTCAAAAACAGGACTGGAAGTCATCTAAAATATCTACACATAATTACTACAGTCACTATTCTCGCTACATTTTACTATTGTTAGTCTTAACACATGACAAACTTTATAAAATATCAACATTAATGCTGTTAAGGAGACAAACTATGGCAGTACATAAAGCTTAGTGTAAATCATCCACAAACATTGAAAAGGTAAAAAAGCTAGTGAAAAAAGTAATGACTGTGATATAAATGTAACTTGTGCTTGTCTAATGTCAGATCCTGCACCTGACTGTGGTTTAGTAAGATTAATGAATTTTATAGTCCATACAGCAGGGTGGTCTACTTTTTTATCCATAAAATACACCTGCTACAACATGAAAACATTTTTCTTCTGTTTCTTTAGTTTTAAAAGTCAATCCAGTGATATTAAGTAGATCTTAGGGGCTAATTAAAACAGAATTGTGATGAGAGCATTTCTAATGCACAACAGCAGAAGAAGAATAGGGCAAAGAGCTCCTTCACTAGAGGATAAAAAAGGATGTTTTACTGTACATGCACAAAAACATTCATGACCCACTAAATGCAGAATGCCTGGCCTTCCTAACCTCAACAAAAATGCATGCACAAATCATGACAAATAGAAAGATTTATCCAACAAATAAATACCAAGTGCCCTGGGTTTCTCACACTAAGTTTGCAACCCTGTTTTACTCTGTACTAAAAGGCATAATAGATGAATTGGAACCCTTTGATAATATCTTCAAACTGAATTCACCACAAGCTTCTGGTTTACTTTAATAACACCCCAGCTACTTGTTCTGTAATCATGAATTGAATTTCCAGCTGCTACAACAACTGCTGTAATTTCACATTTATTATATGCACTGATGCAAAAACTGTATTAATCAAAGATAAAGCACACTGCTTCTACGTGTTTAGTCATCATGCAGCAGTTGTGTCAAATATCGCACTGTTCCAAAATCTAAGACATGTCAGGTTGATCAGGCCATCCAGCTGGGCATTCTCACTAGTGACATCTCTTGCTGTTCATCTTTGGTGTTTATTTCTCAATGGCTTGTTATTCTTTACGACCGGATTTTATGTTATTCCCGCTGCGCTTTATCATTTCATGTCATTCATACCTTTTTCTCTGTTGTTGATTTCTTGTTTTTGCCCTTTTCCTGCTCCCATGTAGCATACATTCTCCTATTATATTCTTATATATTTTTATTATATATCTGCATTTGCTGCTTAAAGTGCCTTAGATTTTGTGTTACTTATTCATCTACTTTATATTTCTTTTGTATTGTGTGGCATTCATGTGGACAGCAAAGTAAGAATTTCATTGTACAGGGAAACACATTTCCTAACTCTGCATATGACAAATAAACACTTTGACCTTGACTTGACTTGACTTTGACATGCTGAAATGATGTGTGGTAGTATCGTTTTTTCTTTGCGGCCTTTCCAAAGCCAAAAGAAAACACCAGCAAAGTGTAATGTATGGATTAAAGTGTACATTTACTTGCTCTAACATATGATTTGATTGATTTCATTTGATTTGATTTATTCCTTCAAGCATGTAAAACAGTTGATATGTCAACACATGTAATTTCACACATATCCAACAATAATAATCCAATATCAATTTACTTATACCTAGTACATGCTTGAACGAAGTAGGAAGAAGTTAGACTTATCTAGTCCTACCCCATGACATCATCTTACAACTTTTAAGTCCTAAGCAATATCTCTACATAAATAATTATCCTCTACACCACACAAGTAATATACTACAGAATTATTACA
>NW_018128081.1:212333-218836 GCF_001952655.1 Monopterus albus | reverse complement strand
ATTTTTCTTCCGCCTTCTTTGATCTGTCCTTTATGAATTCCTTATATAACACATTCTTCTTTTTACATGCATTCTGTAATCCCTTACTCATCCACGGTTTCCCACTGTAATTCCTCTTGTTTTTATACTGCTTACGAGGACAGTTCTTGTCATATACTTTCATGAATATATTTAAAAATTGCTCATATGCTTTGTCTAAATCTTCCTCTTTGTAAACTGCTTCCCAGTCTTGCCCCATAAAGTCCTCTTTTAGCCTCCTTACAGCATGTTCGTTTATCACCCTCCTATAAAAAAGATTTGTTTTTGGCCTTTCTTTTCTATACTGGCAGTCATAAACCAAAAACACAGGTAGATGATCACTAATATCATTTATAAGTAATCCACTTGACATTTTGCTACCAATATCATTAGTAAATATATTATCTATTAGTGTTGCATGTTGGGTTGTTAATCTACTTGGTTTTGTAATTTTTGGGTATAAACTGCATCTCCCAAATATTGGTGTGTCTGGCTAACTAGCTTAGGACACAGTTGTCCATGACCTAGCGTTGCTTCCATAATCAAGACTTGTGATTAACTATATAGTGCTTTTTGGGGCTACAGGTTATATAAGCAAAAAAAGAGAGAAAATCTTCCCTGCTCTGTAGTTCCACTGTATACTGCACAACCCACTCATGGAGGCTGTCAGAGTTTAGGTTAACATTAATAGTTCTGGCCTGCATTTTAATGGATTTTGAGAAGTTTATGACCCTGTCACAGGATTGTGTTCATGTAATCCTACCTACTCTATCTTTGTTTTCACCCTGGATTATTTTATAAACTTAATAAAAAAAGAACCATTTCTTCTAGCACACAGAGTCACTCGTTTAGCCGTGGACGCTTCCACTCCAGCCTTTTACTGTCCTGCACTACTGCTACACAAGCTGCCTCGTGCCTCCACTGTCCGCCCTGACAGTGGGAGGTTTGGAGAAGAGTTTCATCCATAGCTGACTCGTCTCTGCATGACACCAACTGCAGTCCTGTACAAAGGTGTGTGCTAAGCCTCCACTTACTCCCGATACAGCAAGTGAGCTACTAACCAATTAGCCTTCGGTTTGAGCAAGACTTATAGTTAAGCCACAGACTGATGGCACTCACCGCCACCATTATCCAAATGTGTGCACACTGCAGATATTCATTATCTCCTCTGATTGTTCCCATTGTGTCATCATACATTTATTGAAGTGGCACTGCATTTATAAACTATCATGCTTCTCTGAGAGGTGCAGTGTATGTGATTATCTTCTTTGTGTATCCTAAATATTTTAGGGAGACGCGGCCATTACAAAAGTAAAAAATTAAAGCATGTTGAAGAATAAGTATTAAGGACAGCAGAGGCACTGCCAAACACAGAAGAGGAGAAGCAATTGATCAGCTCAGTTAAAGTCTTTGAACCTGCTCTCACAAGAAAGTTCAATAAGCTGAAGATGGTTCTAAAGATTCTTCCATGGCCAGAGTAAAAAAAAAAAAAAGTCTGTTTCAGTAAGTTTCATGTAAATCCCTGCTACCTGGAAGCCATCAACTCAAATGAGACAGAAAATACTGATACCGCTTTATGCAAAGGAGAGTATTATATTAACATGAGTATATTCAAAACTTCAACCTTACAGCAGGGAAACAGATACCTTTGCTGTTAGCAGGAGGAAACAGCCTGTTTCTGTCTGAAGGTAGTAAAATCAACTAGCACCTCTAAAGATCAATGACACTTTATATCCCCAATGCCTAATGGTACAAAATTTGTATAAAGTGTACAAAGTGTAAAAATGGCAGGTTGCGGTTTCAAAAAAAATTATGGTGGTAGTTATGCTTTAATCTGACTTTTGAAGAGAGCTGCAGTTGTATCACTGTGCTATCAGCCTTCATAGTAAGCTAAGTTAACAATCCCATGGCTAGTGCTTCATATTTAATAAACAGATATTAGACCTTTATCAAAAGCAAATAAGTTTTCTAAAATGTCTAATAATTCCTTTAATTATCACTGTAACAGATCTTGACATATATATTTATGGGTCCACCCTCTTGTATGCTAACAGCTCCTCCTAAAGTTTGAACCCTAAAATTATCAGACTAAAGCGTGTGGATGTGTATCACTTACCCTTCTGTAAGTCTGAACAATACATTTCAATAAGCTTGCTGCCAGCAGCCACCACCTGCTATGGTGTTATCAATAATCCATGAGGGTCCTAATAATGCTGTATCATGGTTTAACACCTCCACGTTAAAGGACACATATTTCTCTCATGTAGAGAATGCACACATGCACAAAATGATGCTTACTGATCCTAATCGTACTGATTTTACCTCAAATCCCAGCTGCCTGGATGCTTATCTGTCTAGCTGGCCAGTCTCTAAACAGCACGTTAGCAGGTCGAAATGATTATACTATCAAGGACATCTATTAGAATCCAATTTGGCCAGTTTGGGTCCTCAAACTAGACCAGCTAACCTCCTTAATGGGCATTCATTTATCTCCTGTTGTTTGGGAGCTGCTATGTGCGAGGTCCGCAGCTTTGGTGTTAAGCAGGATGGATGTGATATTTAGATCAATAGGTCTGGCTTATAATAAAAAATGTGATAGTATACAGATGATAAAAGGGCGATATTTCTTTGTAAATGTCAGTGTAATGTAACAATCAATGCCAAGGGTGGAGGCACTGTGCACACAAACTACTGTACATACACACTAAGACTGTATGCTGTATACACGGCAACTTATAGAGCACAACATATGAAGGCACTTCTTCTATTGCTCCCCCCTCACACTGGCAGGAATCTATTTGAATAATTAGGAAAAGCACCTGTCAGACATTGTTATCTTGACACACGGACTGTGGTCCTAACACCGACATAAATCTGAAGCGGGGAAGAGAGCGAGACAAAGAGATGGAGAGTGCACTCACTCACTGCACTGCAGGGTACCTGCATGTTTTTTTTTTTTCCCACATACCTTAGAGCTTGAATAGTCAATCACCACAGAGGTACCACTGTCTTAATACCGCATCAATCATGGGCCTCGGCGTTTTAAACATTACTCACAAGATCACAGGTTAAAAATACAGTATGTCAAATGAACAACATGCAACACACCTGGTGTCCTCAGTGGTGAAGAATTTTAGTAAAAAGCACTTTATTTATTGTATTTTTAGTAGTATTTTTGTAGTATAGATAATCCCTGAAACTGAGAATTGGAGCCATTATGTCATGGTGCACCCACTGGGCTCCACTGATCTTTCTCACTTTGCTTGTTCCTTCACTCTGTCATAACCAATCCCTGTGCATATTGTTTCATTTTCCCACCTGTCACAACACATGCAACCCCATTACCCAGTAGAAAAATTAAACAGCGAGAGAAAAGCAGTAAACTTCACCAATGCATTGAGCTGGTGAAATACATGTAAATGCTGTAACCTTTCATTTTCAAATTACTGTTATTAAGCTATAAGTCTTTTAAATTTACAATATCAGTGGAAGAAACCTGTGTATCACACTTTGTTGTTTTCGTGGAAGTAGAATTGATCCAAAAATCTACTCCCGCTTGCACAATGACAGGAAATCATTGTGTTCATGCTGTGAGACTCTGTCAATCCTACATTATGGACTACTGACATTTCATCATCACCACCTCAGATTTCAGCAGCACTGATGGATCAGGGTATCTCAGTGACTCAGAGGGTTGCAGCACAGGGTTATATCCTTTATAAGATGTCAGTAAATCCATGGTGCTCATAGTTCAAATCTAATATACTGTAACTCTCATAAATTAGGATGTATGCAGTTTTGCACATTTGTGAATGTTAATTTTAAAGAGAAGAGTAACCCTGAAAAAATATTCCTAAATTTTTGCATATCTAATGTCAAAGGTCAGCTGTTCACTTAGCCATGTCAAGGTTAATGTAACAGAAAGCAAACTCTTGATATCAAAGTTAAATATTGCTGTAAGTGTAGCATCTGATAGATCCAGACCGGCAAAAGTCTTCGCTAAACACTCCTGCCACCTGGCCACACGAACAACCTGACACCTGGAAGGGCCAACTGTGTAATACCTAAGTGTTTCAGACTCCGGCCAGATGGTTGTGTGAAGAGAGCTCACACAGGCAGATGAACTCACAGACACCTACGGTTTGGCATACAGTTGCCTCACACAAATAATTCATGTGAGCCAGCTGCACTGCCAGTCTACAGTTTTAAGCCATGCATATACACAAACTACTGAGGTCACATGTACATGTTCTATTAATGGAAAGGTAAATGCTTTTACTTTTTACATCAGACCTTATTCAGCATAGTCTTTAAACCACCTTGAAATTCAATGGATATAAAAGGGGAATAGATTTCTTCTGAAATTATGTACTGTATATCACTGTCAACAAAATATTCTAAGCCCCCTAAGTGTAAATATGAACATTACATGATCCATGGGAGTGTTGGACAAAGGTTCAGAAAAGGTTGTAATAAATTTTGACCCACTCACATATACAGTAACTCCCCTTTCCTCCATCCACTTCCTTGCACACAGACTTGGGAAAAAGAAGATAGTTTGTCTTGATTACTTAAACATTTTGTGTGGGAACACAGACAAAGGCCAGGCTTCAGATTATGAATACAGAGAATGACAAAGAGAGAAAAGGAGAGACAAAGACAGACACAGAAACATACAATGAAGCCCTCTGCCCTTCAAAAACTACTTCAGAGGCAGAGTGGGTGAAACAAAAGCAGGCGCAGAAGGACAAATAAACTGATGAAAGCTCAGAAAATTCTGAAAAAGATGACACATTTCTTTCATTTGCGGAGAGAGCGCCTGCTTATCAAAGCAATGTACAATACAATGCTTAAGCGTGAGTCATTTTTTCTTTTGTTCTCCCTGCAATTGTACAGAAAATCATATGGCACATAAATCATGTGGACGTTTCTTCATTTTCCATGTATGCACCACTGCCATATGCTTTTAAGAGTGAGACAATTTGTTTTTCTGGGGGTCCTTGGAAAAGAGCATTGATGCCATCCAAGAGAATGGAGAAAGAAAACAATAAAACGATAAATGTATTTTAAAGGAGAGGGGATGTCAGTTTATAACAAAACATTGGAATCACTCTCAGGTTTGTCAGAGGTGCAGCTACCGGTAATACCAGCACCTTCTTCTCTCCATCTCAATAAGATCAGTTCATTCCAGTCATAATGAAAGGTACAGCAGTCACTTCGACCTAGCGAGAGGGAGCTCCTATTATTCCCTCACTGCTTTGACAAATGATTCCTGGACATCATAGCAAGAGAGAGAGAGATATAATGCAGAAAGAAAGAGATAGCAAATATGGGAGAAGGGTAATGTTCTGGTCACTAATGTTTGCTTTCAGAGTTGAAATAAAGCTGCTGTGGGGAGATAGGAGACAGATCAATCAATGCACAGAGGATGGGGTTAGCATTCTGGATTGAAGCAAGTGATTTGTCTATGGGCTGAAATGGAATTGGACATTCATACACGAATAGCTATGAATACAGAACCAGATAGTGACTTTGAAAATGGAACAGTTCAGGATGAAACACTTCAGTAAGTCACAGAGACTCCAGTGGGAACAAGTGATATAGCCTGTGAGGCAGCCATTTTTCATAGCCTATGTATAAATTCCCCAACAAGGGCTTGGGTTCACCTCCTTTGGTATTTTATGTGCTGTCATCCTTCTTACCCTGCAACACTTGCAGGCTTCTCAGTATTTAAATGAAAAGGACACAAAGAAAGAAATAAGAGGCAGAAAGGTGTTATTCACCCACTAGTGCTGGAAGTGTAGTGTTGGCTGCAGGTGGTAGCTTTTTGTAATCAGCAATAGAAAAAAGAAAAAAGTTAAGAACAATCAACCAAATAAAAAAATCTCATTTAGTCAAAATTTGGATTTAGTTTAAATTGTGGATATAGCAGTTTAAAACAGAGGACTATGGATAATGTTAACACTATTGTTAGCAACAGCACCACAGCACAGCAGGTCATTAGCAAGAGAGAGCAGCAGCAGGGTCTGCGGGATTCAACAGGCCACTGCCTCTGCTCGTACTGGGCCCACGGGAGCCGGAGACTAGATAAAAATTTGATCGCACTTTCATTTTATGCATGTAATATACATCAATTCCATGCAAATTCTATTCAAAACATTTGTATGCGTGCACGGCCATGTGCACATATGTATCACATACAGGACCCCCCCCACCATAATCACTACATCCATCCATCCATTTTCTTCCGCTTATCCAGGACCGGGTCGCGGGGGCAGCAGTCTAAGCAAAGATGCCAAGGCTTCTCTCCCTCCAGACACTTCCTCCAGCTCCTCCGGGGGAATGCCGCGGCGTTCCCAGGCCAGCCGAGAGACATAGTCCCTCCAGCGTGTCCTGGGTCTTCCCCGGGGCCTCCTCCCGGTGGGACATGCCCGGAACACCTCCCTAGGAAGGCGCCCAGGAGGCATCCGAAAGAGATGCCCGAG